>NW_027207065.1:0-34849 GCF_032191515.1 Phaenicophaeus curvirostris
CCCCTCAGCACCCCAGCACCCCCCTCAGCACCCCAGCATCCATCCTGCACCCCCTCAGCACCCCCTGCAGCCCCCCAGCACCCATACAGCCCCCCCTCAGCCCTCCAGCACCCATCCTGCACCCCCTAGCCCCCCCCAGCACCCATCCTGCACCCCCTGCAGCCCTCCCCAGCACCCCAGCACCCATCCTGCACCCCTGCAGCCCCCCCCAGCACCCATCCTGCACCCCCTGCAGCCCCCCCAGTATCCCCCTCAGCAGCCAGCACCCATCCTGCACCCCTGCAACCCCCCCTCAGCACCCCAGCACCCCCCCCAGCACCCCAGCACCCATCCTGCACCCCCTCAGCACCCCCTGCAGCCCCCCAGCACCCATACAGCCCCCCCCTCAGCCCCCCAGCACCCATCCTGCACCCCCTGAGCACCCATCCTGCACCCCCAGCCCCCCCCCTCACCCCCCCCCCCGGCCCCCCCCGCACCTCCCCTGGCGGGCTCTGTCGGGGGGGCCATGGCTGCAGCCTTCGGGTCCCTTCGGCTCTTTCCGGAGCCGCTCGGAGCCGCTCGGGTCCGGCCGGTACCGGGAGCGGCTCGGGGCGCTGCGGCAGCGGGGGGCGGGGCGGCAGCACAGGCCCCGCCCCCCGGCCCTCCCAGTTACCCCAGTTACCCCCAGCCCCATCCCAGTTACCCCCAGTCCCCTCTCAGTTACCCCCAGTCCCCTCCCAGTTACCCCCAGCCCCATCCCAGTTACCCCCAGTCCCCTCTCAGTTACCCCCAGCCCCATCCCAGTTACCCCCAGTCCCCTCCCAGTTACCCCCAGTCCCCTCCCAGTTACCCCAGTTACCCCCAGCCCCCTCCCAGTTACCCCCAGTCCCCTCTCAGTTACCCCAGTTACCCCCAGCCCCCTCCCAGTTACCCCCAGTCCCCTCTCAGTTACCCCAGTTACACCCAGTCCCCTCCCAGTTACCCCCAGCCCCCTCCCAGTTACCCCAGCTGCCCCTCAGTCCCCTCCCAGTTACCCCCAGTCCCCTCCCAGTTACACCCAGTTACCTCCCACTTACCCCAGTTACCCCCGGGCCACTCCCAGTTACACCCAATCACCCCCAGGCCTCTCCCAGTCCCCTCCCAGTTCCCCCAGTTACCCCCCAGTCCTCACCCACCTACCCCCAGTTCCCTCCCATTCCTCTCCCAGTTCCCTCCAGTTCCCTCATGGTCCCCCCATCATGGTCAATAACCTCATGGTCACCCCCTCATGGCCACCCCCTCATGGTCACCCCCTCATGGCCACCCCCTCATGGTCACCCCCTCATGGCCACCCCCTCATGGCCAACCCCTCATGGTCACCCCCTCATGGTCACCCCCTCATGGCCAACCCCTCATGATCACCCCCTCATGGCCAACCCCTCATGGCCAATCCCTCATGGTCACCCCCTCATGGCCACCCCCTCATGGCCACCCCCTCATGGCCACCCCCTCATGGTCACCCCCTCATGGTCACCCCATCATGGTCACCCCCTCATGGTCAATAACCTCATGGCCAACCCCTCATGGTCCCCCCCTCATGGCCAACCCCTCATGGTCACCCCCTCATGGCCAACCCCTCATGGCCACCTCCTCATGGCCACCCCCTCATGGCCAACCCCTCATGGTCCCCCCCTCATGGTCCCCCCCGTCCCCCCGTTATCCGTAGGAGCCCCCCGACATCCATCCAGCCTCCAACCAGTTTATTGCACGAGAAGACGTCGACACGGCTGGTGGGTGTCCATCCTTACGTCCCTCCAGGAGGCTCCGGAACCTTCTTTCTCCCCCCCCTCCCCCCCCTCAGCGAGGTTCTCAGCGCATGCGGGTGGACAACCCTGTGGGGGGAAGGGGTTAATGAGGGGGGGGTTAATGAGGGGGGGTTAATTAGGGGAGGAAGGGGTTAATGAGGGGGAGGAAGGTCCCATCCCACCCCACCCCATGGGACCTTCTCACCCCCCCCCCCCCCCCCAAACTCACGGCGGATGGATTGGCGCAGGGGCCCCTCGTCCTCGTCTGGTTCCCCCGTCCTGGAAGAAACCAGTTCGTCCCAGTAACTCCCAGTAAGACCCAGTATGGCCCCAGTTACGCCGCAGCGCCCCCCCCGGCTGTCCCTGCTTCTCCCAGTTACAACCAGTAGCCCCCAGTCCCTCCCAGTGCCCCCCAGTCCCTCCCAGTATCCCCCAGTCCCTCCCAGTGCCCCCTAATCCCTCCCAGTATCCCCCAGTGCCCTCCCAGTGCCCCCTAATCCCTCCCAGTATCCCCCAGTGCCCTCCCAGTATCCCCTAATCCCTCCCAGTATCCCCCAGTGCCCTCCCAGTGCCCCCTAATCCCTCCCAGTATCCCCCAGTCCCTCCCAGTATCCCCCAGTGCCCTCCCAGTGCCCCCTAATCCCTCCCAGTATCCCCCAGTCCCTCCCAGTATCCCCCAGTGCCCTCCCAGTGCCCCCTAATCCCTCCCAGTATCCCCCAGTGCCCTCCCAGTATCCCCTAGTCCCTCCCAGTATCTCCCAGTCCCTCCCAGTGCCCCCCAGTGCCCTCCCAGTGCCCCCTAATCCCTCCCAGTATCCCCCAGTGCCCTCCCAGTATCCCCCAGTCCCTCCCAGTATCCCCCAGTGCCCCCCAGTGCCCCCCAGTCCCTCCCAGTATCCCCCAGTGCCCTCCCAGTGCCCCCCAGTGCCCCCCAGTACCTCCCAGTGCCCTCCCAGTGTCCCCGAGTCCCACCCAGTATCCCCCAGTGCCCTCCTCCTGCCCCCGAGTCCCTCCCAGTATCCCCCAGTGCCCCTCCCAGTGCCCCCCAGTCCCACCCAGTATCCCCCAGTCCCTCCCAGTGCCCCCCAGTCCCTCCCAGTTACTTTGGCTGTTGGTCGAACTTGCACCGGCAGCGCCGACCTGGGGAGGGAAACGAAATGGGGGCAACTGGGAGGAACTGGGAGGAACTGGGAGAGGAAGGGGAGGGCAGTGGGGGAACTGGGAGAGAACTGGGGGAACTGGGAGGGGACTGGGGGTAACTGGGGGTAACTGGGAGGTGACTGGGGGTAACTGGGAGAGGGCTGGGGGTAACTGGTGTAACTGGGAGGGGACTGGTGGTAACTGGGGTAACTGGGAGAGGGCTGGGGGTAACTGGGAGAGGACTGGGGGTTACTGGTGTAACTGGGAGGGGACTGGTGGTAACTGGGGTAACTGGGAGAGGGCTGCGTGTAACTGGGAGGTGACTGGGGGTAACTGGGAGGGGACTGGGGGTAACTGGGAGAGGACTGGGGTAACTGGGGGTAACTGGGGGGGGAGTGAGGGTAACTGGGGGTAACTGGGAGGGGACTGGGTATAACTGGGAGAGGGCTGGGTGTAACTGGGAGGGGACTGGGGTAACTGGGAGGGGACTGAGGGTAACTGGGAGAGGACTGGGGGTAACTGGGAGGGGACTGGGAGAGGGCTGGGGGTAACTGGGTGTAACTGGGAGGGAACTGGGGGTAACTGGGGGTAACTGGGAGGGGGCTGGGGGTAACTGGGGGTAACTGGGGGTAACTGGGGGTAACTGGGAGAGGGCTGGGGGTAACTGGGAGGGGACTGGGTGTAACTGGGGGGAACTGGGAGAGGGCTGGGGGTAACTGGGAGGGGACTGGGGGTAATTGAAGGTAACTGGGAGAGGACTGGGATAACTGGGAGGGGACTGGGTGTAACTGGGGGTAACTGGGAGAGGGCTGGGGGTAACTGGGGGTAACTGGGAGAGGGCTGGGGGTAACTGGGGGTAACTGGGTGTAACTGGGGGTAACTGGGAGAGGGCTGGGGTAACTGGGAGGGGACTGAGGGTAACTGGGGGTAACTGGGAGAGGGCTGGGGTAACTGGGGGTAACTGGGTGTAACTGGGGGTAACTGGGAGAGGGCTGGGGTAACTGGGAGGGGACTGAGGGTAACTGGGGGTAACTGGGAGAGGACTGGGATAACTGGGAGGGGACCGAGGGTAACTGGTGGTAACTGGGAGAGGGCTGGGGGTAACTGGGGGTAACTGGGAGGGGCCTGGGGGTAACTGGGGGTAACTGGGTTTGGGGGGGGCCCTCACTCAGGATGAGCAGCACCCCCAGAAGGAAGAGGACGCCCGCGATGATCAGGCCCCCGACACGCAGGGACTCGTAGTCTGGGGGGGGGAGAAAAGGGGGGGGTCAGCACCCCAAAACCCCAACCCCCCCCTGCACCCCCAAACCCAGCACCCCAACCCCCCTGCACCCTCAAACCCCCCCTGCACCCCCAAACCCAGCACCCCAACCCCCCCAGCACCCCAACCCCCCCGCACCCCCAAACCCAGCACCCTCACCCCCCCTGCACCCCAACCCCCCTGCACCCCCAAACCCCGCACCCCAACCCACCCTTGCACCCCCAAACCCAGCACCCCCAAACCCAGCACCCCAACCCCCCTGCACCCCCAAACCCCCCCTGCACCCCAAAACCCAGCACCCCAACCCCCCCTGCACCCCCAAACCCTGCACCCCCAAACCCAGCACCCCAACCCCCCCTGCACCCCCAAACCCCCCCTGCACCCCAAAACCCTGCACCCCCAACCCAGCACCCGAACCCCCCCTGCACCCCCAAACCCAGCACCCTCAACCCCCCCAGCACCCCAACCCCCCCCGCAACCCCAAACCCAGCACCCTCACCCCCCCTGCACCCCAACCCCCCTGCACCCCCAAACCCCGCACCCCAACCCCCCCTGCACCCCCAAACCCCCCCTGCACCCCCAAACCCAGCACCCCCCCCACCTCACCATAGTTGAAGGGGTCTCGCTCAGGGGGGGGCTCTGGGGGGGGCAAAAAGGGGGTGTGTGTGAGGATTTGGGGGGTCCCATTGCCCCCCACCCCGGGACCCCCCGAACCCCCCCAGAGGGGACCCCAAACCCGCCCCCCGACTGGGAGGGAACTGGGAGAGGAATGGGGGGGACTGGGAGTAACTGGGAGAGGGATGGGGGGGACTGGGAGTAACTGGGCCCTTGGGGCCCCCCAAACCTGCGGCGGGGGCCATGGCCGGTGCCCAGGCGTGTGCGGTGCCTGCGGGGGGGACACGCGTGTCACACACGGGACGTCACGCGTGTGCGAGGAGCCCCCGCCCCCCCCTCAAATCACACGCGTGTGCGAGGAGCCCCCCCCCCCCCCAAATCACACGTGTGTGAGGGACCAAAATGGCGGGAAAGATGGGGAAGGGGGGAAAAAAATGGCCGCCGGGGAGGGGAAAAGGCGGGAAAAGGGGAAAATGAGGGAAAATGGGGAAAAAATGAGGGGAAATGGGGGAAAATGAGGGAAAATGAGGGAAAAATGAGGGGAAATGGGGAAAAAATGAGGGGAAATGGGGAAAAATGGGGAAAAATGAGGGGAAATGGGGAAAAATGAGGGGAAATGGGGAAAAATGGGGAAAAAATGAGGGGAAATGGGGAAAAATGAGGGGAAATGGGGAAAATGAGGGGAAATGGGGAAAAAATGAGGGGAAATGGGGAAAAAATGAGGGGAAATGGGGAAAAATGAGGGGAAATGGGGAAAAATGAGGGGAAATGGGGAAAAAATGAGGGGAAATGAGGGGAAATGAGGGGAAATGAGGGAAAATGAGGGAAAATGAGGGAAAATGAGGGAAAATGAGGGAAAATGAGGGAAAATGAGGGAAAATGGGGGAAAAATTAGGGGAAAAATTAGGGGAAAAATTAGGGGAAAAATTAGGGGAAATGGGGGAAATGGGGGAAAATGGGGAAAAAATGAGGGGAAATGGGGAAAAATGAGGGGAAATGGGGAAAAATGAGGGAAATGGGGAAAAAATGAGGGGAAATGGGGAAAAAATGAGGGGAAATGGGGGAAAAAATGAGGGGAAATGGGCAGAAGGAGGGGGAAAGAAAGGGAAAAGTGGGGAAAATGAGGCAAAAGTGGGGGAAAATAAGGAAAAAGTGGGGAAAATGAGGGAAAAGTGGGAAAAAAGAAGGGAAAAAAGGGGAAAAAATAAAGAAAAAGTGGGAAAAAGAGGCAAAAGTGGGGGAAAATAAGGGAAAAGTGGGGAAAAATGAGGAAAAAGTAGGGAAAATGAGGCAAAAGTGGGGGAAAATGAGGGGAAATGGGGAAAAAATGAGGGGAAATGGGGAAAATGAGGCAAAAATGGAGAAAAATAAGGGAAAAGTGGGGAAAATGAGGAAAAAGTGGGGAAAAATAAGGGAAAAGTGAGGAAAATGAGGGAAAAGTGACGAAAATTAGGCAAAAGTGGGGAAAATGAGGAAAAAGTAGGGAAAATGAGGCAAAAGTGGGGGAAAATAAGGGAAAAGTGGGGAAAAAGAAGGAAAAAGTGGGGGAAAATAAGGGAGAAGTGAGGAAAATGAGGCAAAAGTAGGGAAAATGAGGCAAAAGTGGGGAAAAATAAGGGAAAAGCGGGGAAAAATGAGGAAAAAGTGGGAAAAAGAAGCAAAAGTGGGGGAAAATAAGGGAAAAGTGGGGAAAAAGAAGGAAAAAGTAGGGAAAATGAGGCAAAAGTGGGAAAAATAAGGGAAAAGTGGGGAAAAAGTGGGGAAAAATAAGGGAAAAGTGGGGAAAAATAAGGTAAAACTGGGGAAACTGAGGCAAAAGTGGGGAAAAATAAGGAAAAATGAGGCAAAAGTGGGAAAAAAGAAGGGAAAAGTGGGGAAAAAGAAGGGAAAAGTGGGAAAAATAAGGGAAATTGGGGAAAATGAGGCAAAAGTGGAGCAAAAGGGAGCAAAAGTAGAAAAAATACGGACTACATGGAGCAAAATGGGGGAAAGTAAGGAAAAAATGGGAAAATGGGGCAAAAATAAGGCAAAAGTGGGGGAAAATAGGGGGAAATAAGGAAAAAACGGGGGGAAATGGGCAAAAATGGGGAAATGAGGCAAAAATTAAAGAAAAGTAGGGGAAAAGGTAAGGAAAATAGGGCAAAAGTGGGAAAAAGTTGGGAAAATGGGCAAAATTGGGCAAAAGGGAGGGGAAAAGGGGCAAATTGGACAAAAAATGTGAAAAATATAAGGGGAAGTGGGGAAAAAGGGGCAAAAATGGGGGAAAATGGTTAAAATGCGGCAAATTGGACGAAAAGGAGGGGAAACGGGGAAAAGTCGGGAAAAACGTGGGCAAAACTGGGTTAAAAGGGTCCAAATTGGGTGAAAAAAAAGTGGGGTAACGGGCGTTGCCGTGGAAACGCGACCTTGGCCCCTCCCCCACCCCTGCTGAGGGACTGGGAGGGACTGGGATGGAACTGGGAGGGACTGGGATGGAACTGGGGGCTGCTGGGGAGGGACTGGGAGCTACTGGTGGGGTCACTGGGGGTCGTGGGGGGGACGCTGGGGTTACTGGGGGAGTGACTGGGGTTACTGGGAGGGTGGTAGGGATACTGGGAGGGTGACAGGGTTACTGGGAGGGTGACTGGGGTTACTGGGGGACACTGGGCTTACTGGGAAAGTGACTGAGCTTACTGGGTGAGGCACTGGGCTTACTGGGGGGGGGAGACTGGTTACTGGGGGAGTACTGGGGTTACTGGGGGAATACTGGGGTTACTGGGAGGGTGACTGCGGTTACTGGGGGAGGCACTGGTGTTACTGGGGGAATACTGGGGTTACTGGGAGAGTGACTGCGGTTACTGGGGGAGGCACTGGTGTTACTGGGGGAATACTGGGGTTACTGGGAGAGTGACTGCGGTTACTGGGGGAGGCACTGGTGTTACTGGGGGAATACTGGGGTTACTGGGAAGAGCGCCAGGCTTACTGGGGGTTGACGGGGGATACT
Organism: Phaenicophaeus curvirostris; assembly: GCF_032191515.1. NCBI lineage: Eukaryota > Metazoa > Chordata > Aves > Cuculiformes > Cuculidae > Phaenicophaeus > Phaenicophaeus curvirostris. Next base: position 7,763 of record NW_027207065.1, read on the forward strand.
GGGAGAGGCACTGGGATTACTGGGAGGGCGACGGGCCTTACTGGAGGACACAACGGCTCCAGCCCCCCCCTTCCCTCCCCAGTATCTCCCCAGTACCTTCCTCCTCGGCTGCTGGGAGCCCTCGAAGGTCTCGGATGTGCTCGAAGCTTGGGGTCCCCCCCGATCCTCCGGGTCCCCCTCAAACCCTGGGGTCCCCCCCTGATCCTCTGGGTCCCCCCCCCGATCCTCCGGGTCTCCCCCAAACGCCCTCCCCGGGTTATTTTTACCCTCTGGCCCCGCGGCCAAAATATCCGGCGGCGTCAGCGGGGCGGCACGTGGCAGCGCCACCGCCCCCAGTAACCCCAGTGCCCTCCCAGTAAGGCCTGGCCCCCCCCCTGCCAGGAACCCCAGTGAGCCCTGGGCCTCCCCAGCGTCATACCAGTAAGCCCAGTTCCTCCCCAGTAAGCCCTGTGCCTTCCCCGGTAGCCACCGTCACTCTTCCAGCGAGCCCAGTGCCCTCCCAGTAAGCCCAGTGCCCTCCCAGTAAGCCCTGTCACTCCCCCAGTAAGCCCAAGGCATTCCCAGTAAGCCCAGTGCCCTCCCAGTAAGTGCTGTCAGCCCCCCTGCAAGCCCTGTGCCTTCCCCAGTAACCACAGTCTCTCTCCCAGTAACACCAGTGCCTCCCCAGTGAGTCCTCTCAACCCCCAGTAAGCCCAGTGCCTCCCATTAACCCCCCAATACCACTCCCAGTGCCCCCCAGTATCTCCCAGTGCCCCCCAGTATCTCCCAGTGCCTTCCAATGCGTCACCTAGTAGCCTCCAGTGCCTCCCAGTACCCCACTGGTGCCACTCCCAGTGCCTCCCAGCAACTCCCTAGTCCCTCCACTCACCCCCCAGTAACTCCCAGTGCCGCCCAGTAACACTCCAGTACCACTCCCAGTGCCAGCTGGATTCTCCCAGTAACCCCTCCAGAGCCCCTTAGTGGCTCCAATAAACCTCCAGTAGCGCCCCCCAGTAACCCCTTCAGCACCCCCCAGTGCCTCCCAGTAGCTCACCAGTAACCCCAGTGCCTCCCACTACCACTTCCACTGCCCCCCAGCATCACCCAGTTGCTCCCAGTGCCCCCCAGTAACCCACCAGTGCCACTCCCACTGCCACTTAGCATCTCCCAGTGCCTCCCAGTGCCTCCCAGTAACCCTCCCAGACACCCCCAGTGCCACTTAGCATCTCCCAGTACCCCCCAGTGCCTCCCAGTAACCCTTCCAGAGACCCCTAGTGCCACTTAGCATCTCCCAGTACCTCCCAGTGCCTCCCAGTAACCCTCCCAGAGACCCCCAGTGCCACTTAACATCTCCCAGTAGCTCCCAGTGCCTCCCAGTAACCCTCCCAGACACCCCCAGTGCCTCCCAGCAACCCTTCCAGAGACCCCCAGTGCCGCTTAGCATCTCCCAGTACCTCCCAGTGCCTCCCAGTAACCCTTCCAGAGACCCCCAGTGCCGCTTAGCATCTCCCAGTACCTCCCAGTGCCTCCCAGTAACCCTTCCAGAGACCCCCAGTACCTCCCAGTAACCCTCCCAGACACCCCCAGCGCCGCTTAGCATCTCCCAGTGCCTCCCAGTGCCTCCCAGTAACCCTCCCAGACACCCCCAGTGCCACTTAGCATCTCCCAGTACCTCCCAGTGCCTCCCAGTAACCCTCCCAGACACCCCCAGTGCCACTTAGCATCTCCCAGTACCTCCCAGTGCCTCCCAGTAACCCTCCCAGACACCCCCAGTGCCACTTAGCATCTCCCAGTACCCCCCAGTAACCCTTCCAGAGACCCCCAGTGCTGCTTAGCATCTCCCAGTACCTCCCAGTGCCTCCCAGTAACCCTCCCAGACACCCCCAGTGCCACTTAGCATCTCCCAGTACCCCCCAGTGCCTCCCAGTAACCCTCCCAGACACCCCCAGTGCCTCCCAGTAACCCTCCCAGACACCCCCAGTACCAGTACCCACCCAGCGGCCCCCGTTAACCCCCTCACTACCCCCCCAGTGCCTCCCAGTCCCCCCCAGTAACCACCCCCACATCCCCAGTACAAGGTCCCCTCTGTTCCCGCCCCCCCCCCCCCCCGCCTTTCAGGGACCCCAACAGGAGCCCCTTTGTCCCCCAGGGGAGGGGGCGTGGCCAATCGCCTGAGGGGCGTGGCCATTCGATGAAGGGGGCGTGGTTATGCAAATGAGCCGCGCGGCGCAGCCAATGGGAGGGTGTGGCTAAGAGAAAGGGGCGTGGCCTCAGCGCTCAGGCCACGCCCCCTTCGCTTCTCGCTACGATCAGCAGCGCCGCAGCCCAGACCTGATAAAAGGGGGGGGGGGGGCTCGTTTGGGGAGGGGGCGCTGAAAGGGAGGGGGGGCAATTGGAGAGGGGGGGAGGGGGCGGGAGGGGGAGATTTGAGGGGGTATTTGGGGAGGGGGCAGTTGGGGGTGTCGCTTTGAGGGGGTGTTTGGGGAGGGGGCACTTTGGGGGGGCAGTTTGAGGGGGTATTTGGGGAGGGGGTAGTTTGGGGGGGCAGTTTGAGGGGGTATTGGGGGAGGGGGCACTTTGGGGGGGCACTTTGAGGGGGTATTTAGGGAGGGGGGGTCGTCATGGGGGGGTGGGGGGGGCAGCTCCTCCTGCTGCTGGTGGTTCTGGGGAGGGGGGAGGGGTCGGATCCCGTGGAAGGGGGGTGGGGGGGGAGGGGGAGGGGGGGGGCGTCCTCGTTTTCGGGGGGGGGTCCCCCCTTCGCCTCGGGGGGGGGCCCGGGTGCCCGCGGGGCTGCGAATGCGATCGGGAAAGCGCCTTCTGCAGGGGGGGGGCCGAGCTGCCCCGGGGGCTGCCCCCCCGCCTGGCCACCCTGTGAGTGTCACCCCCACCCCCCCCAAACTGGGGACCCCCCTCCCCCCAAACTAAGGGACCCCCCCCATTGACCCCCTCCCTACACTGGGGACCCCCCCATTGAACCCCCCCCCATTGAACCCCCCTCACTGGGGACCCTCCCAAACCCCAGGACCCCCCCCCATTGACCCCCCTCACTGGGGACCCCCCCAAACCATGAGACCCCCCCCCCTTATTGACCCTCCTTCCTGGGAACCCCCCCATTGAACCCCCCCCATTGAACTCCTCTCACTGGGGACCCCCCTCAATCCCAGGACCCCCCCCCCATTGACCCCCTCCCTACACTGGGGACCCCCCCAAATCACGAGACCCTCCCGCATTGAACCCCCCAAACCCCAGGACCCCCCCCATTGACCCCCCCTACACAGAGGACCCCCCCCAAATCACGAGACCCTCCCGCATTGAACCCCCCAAACCCCAGGACCCCCCCCATTGACCCCCCCCTACACAGAGGACCCCCCCCAAATCACGAGATCCTCCCCCATTGAAGCCCCCTAAACCCTGGGACCCCCCCATTGACCCCCCCCCACTGGGACCCCCCCAAACCCCAGGACCCCCCCCATTGAACCCCCCAAACCCCAGGACCCCCCCATTGACCCCCCCCTCACTGGGGACTGCCCTAAACATTGGGACCCCCCCTTATTGACCCCCCCGTCACTGGGACACCCCCACATTGACACTCCCCCCTCACTGGGGACCCCCCCAAACCCCAGGACCCCCCCCCCATTGAACCCCCCTGACTGGGACCCCCCCATTGAACTCCCCCAAACCCCATGACCCCCCCCATTGACCCCCCCTACACTGGGGACCCCCCCAAACCAATGGACCCCCCCCCATTGAACCCCTCCAAACCCCAGGAACCCCCCCTTATAGACCCCCCCAAACCCCATGACCCCCCCCTCATTGGGGACCCCCCAAACCACGAGACCCCCCCCTTATTGACCCCCCCCCTCACTGGGGACCCCCCCAAACCACGAGACCCCCCCATTGACCCCCCCTCCCTGGGGACCCCCCCAAACCCCTCTCCACCCCCCCCCCCCAAGCCCCCCCGGGACCCCCTTTACCCCCCCCCTTCGTGGGCTCCCCGTGACGTCATCAGGGAGGCCCCACCCCCTCCAGATTCCCCCAGTTTAACCCAGTTTGTCCCAGTTTCACTCCCATTTCCTCCAGTTTCCTCCCAGTTTCACTCCCATTTCCTCCAGTTTCCTCCCAGTTTCACTCCCATTTCCTCCAGTTTCCTCCCAGTTTCCCCAGTTTCACTCCCATTTCCTCCAGTTTGTCCCAGTTTCCTCCCAGTTTCCTCCCAGTTTCCCTCCCATTTCCTCCAGTTCATCCCAGTTTCCTCCCAGTTTGACCCAGTTTCACTCCCATTTCCCCCAGTTCGTCCCAGTTTCCCCAGTTTCCCTCCCATTTCCTCCAGTTTCCTCCCAGTTTCACTCCCATTTCCTCCAGTTCCTCCCAGTTTTCTCCCAGTTTCCCCAGTTTCACTCCCATTTCCTCCAGTTCCTCCCAGTTTCCTCCCAGTTTGTCCCAGTTTCCCTCCTATTTCCTCCAGTTCCTCCCAGTTTCCTCCCAGTTTGTCCCAGTTTCCCTCCTATTTCCTCCAGTTCCTCCCAGTTTCCTCCCAGTTTGTCCCAGTTTCACTCCCATTTCCTCCAGTTCCTCCCAGTTTCCTCCCAGTTCGTCCCAGTTTCCCTCCCATTTCCTCCAGTTCATCCCAGTTTCCCCAGTTTCACTCCCATTTCCTCCAGTTTCCTCCCAGTTTGTCCCAGTTTCACTCCCATTTCCTCCTGTTTCCTCCCAGTTTGTCCCAGTATCACTTCCATTTCCTCCAGTTCATCCCAGTTTAACCCAGTTTCCCTCCCATTTCCTCCAGTTCCTCCCAGTTTCCTCCCAGTTTCATTCCCATTTCCTCCAGTTTGTCCCAGTTTCCTCCCAGTTTGTCCCAGTTTCCCTCCCATTTCCTCCAGTTTCCTCCCAGTTTGTCCCAGTTTCACTCCCATTTCCTCCAGTTTATCCCAGTTTCCTCCCAGTTTGTCCCAGTTTCCCTCCCATTTCCTCCAGTTTCCTCCCAGTTTGTCCCTGTTTCACTCCCATTTCCTCCAGTTCCTCCCAGTTTCCTCCCAGTTCGTCCCAGTTTCCCTCCCGTTTCCTCCAGTTCCTCCCAGTTTCCCCCCAGTTTGTCCCAGTTTCCCTCCCATTTCCTCCAGTTTCCTCCCAGTTTCCCCAGTTTCCCTCCCATTTCCTCCAGTTTCCTCCCAGTTTCCCCAGTTTCCCTCCCATTTCCTCCAGTTCCCTCCCAGTTTCCCCCAGTCTCACCAGTTTGGGGCCTTTCCCGCAGGTCTCTGCTCCGGTTCCACCTCGAGGTCGTGGCCGAGGGCAGCTTCCGCGAGACCCCGGCCCTGCAGCTGCTGTAAGGGCCCCTCCCTGTCCCCGAGGTGTCCCCAAGGTCCTTTGATGGTCCCCAAGGTCTCCAGATGGTCCTCATGGTGTCCCCAAGGTCCTTTGATGGTCCCCAAGGTCTCCAGCTGGTCCTCAGGGTGTCCCCAAGGTGTCCCCGAGGTCTCCAGATGGTCCCCAGGGTCTCCTTATAGTGTTCCCAGTGTGTCCCCAAGGTCCCATGATGGTCCCCAGGGTGTCCCCAAGGTCCCATGATGGTCCCCAAGGTCTCCAGATGGTCCTCATGGTGTCCGCAAGGTGTCCCCGAGGTCCTTTGATGGTCCCCAAGGTCTCTAGATGGTCCTCATGGTGTCCACAAGGTGTCCCCAAGGTCCTTTGATGGTCTCCAAGAGCTCCAGATGGTCCTCATAGTGTCCCCAAGGTGTCCCCAAGGTCTCCAGATGGCCCCCAAGGTCTCCAGATGGTCCCCAGGGTCTCCTTATAGTGTTCCCAGTGTGTCCCCAAGGTCCTGTGATGGTCCCCAAGGTCTCCAGATGGTCCTCAGGGTGTCCCCAAGGTGTCCCCAACGTCTCCAGATGGTCTTCAGGGTGTCCCCAAGGTCCTTTGATGGTCCCCAAGATCTTCAGATGGTTCCCAAGGACTCCAGATGGTTCCCAAGGTCTCCAGATGGTCCCCAGGGTCTCCTTATAGTGTTCCCAGTGTGTCCCCAAGGTCCCATGATAGTCCTCAGGGTGTCCCCAAGGTCCTTTGATGGTCCCCAAGGTCTCCAGATGGTCCTCATGGTGTCCGCAAGGTGTCCCTGAGGTCCTTTGATGGTCCCCAAGGTCTCTAGATGGTCCTCATGGTGTCCGCAAGGTGTCCCTGAGGTCCTTTGATGGTCCCCAAGATCTCCAGATGGTTCCCAGGGTGTCCCCAAGGTCCTTTGATAGTCCCCAAGGTCTCCAGGTGGTCCTCAGGTTGTCCCCAAAGTCCTTTGATGGTCCCCAAGATCTCCTTATGGTGTCCCCAAGGTCCTTTGATGGTCCCCAAGATCTCCAGATGGTTCCCAGAGTGTCCCCAAGGTCCTGTGATGGTCCCCAAGGTCTCCAGGTGGTCCTCAGGGTGTCCCCATGGTGTTCCCAAGGTCCTTTGATGGTCCCCAAGGTCTCCAGATGGTCCCCAGGGTGTCCCCAAGGTCCTTTGAGGGTCCCCAAGGTCCTTTGAGGGTCCCCAAGGTGTCCCCGAGGTGTCCCCAAGGTCCTGGTTCTTTGTCCCCAGGTTGGTCACTGCCGGGCGCCTGGGGACGATCAAGAACGGAGCCTTCGCCGGGCTGGCCCTGCTGGAGTACTTGTGGGTGGCACTGGGGGGCACTGGGAAGGGGACTGGGAGGGACTGGGAAGGGACTGGGAGGCACTGGGAGGACACTGGGAGGACACTGGGGAGGGACTGGGATGTACTGGTTTGTACTGGTTTGACGGCAGGTTCCTGGAGGACAACGAAGTGGGGGCGCTGGAAGCGAAGGCGCTGAGGGGGCTGCGGGGGCTGCGCTACCTGTGAGGGACTGGGAGCACTGGGAGGGACTGGGAGGGACTGGGGGGGACTGGGAGGGGACTGGGAGGGGACTGGGAGGGACTGGGAGGGGACTGTGGGGGACTGGGAGGGACTGGGAGGGGACTGGGAGGGGACTGGGAGGGACTGGGAGGGACTGGGAGGGGACTGGGGGGGACTGGGAGGGGACTGGGAGGGGACTGGGAGGCACTGGGAGGGGACTGGGAGGGGACTGGGAGGGGACTGGGAGGGGACTGGGAGGGGACTGGGAGGGACTGGGAGGGGACTGGGGGGGACTGGGAGGGGACTGGGAGGGGACTGGGAGGGACTGGGAGGGACTGGGAGGGGACTGGGGGGGACTGGGAGGGGACTGGGAGGGGACTGGGAGGGACTGGGAGGGGACTGGGAGGGGACTGGGAGGGGACTGGGAGGGGACTGGGAGGGGACTGGGAGGGGACTGGGAGGGACTGGGGGGGGACTGGGAGGGGACTGGGAGGGGACTGGGAGGGGACTGGGAGGCACTGGGGGGTCCCCAATGTCCCCCCAGGAGTTTGGCCAACAACGGGCTGGAGACGCTGCCCAGGGGACTCTTCGATGGCCTCGAAATGCTGACTCAGCTGTAGGTGACAGGGGGACACGGGGACAGGGGGACAGGGGGATATGGGGGGACAGGGGGACACGGGGACACGGGACAGGGGGACGGGGATATGGGGACAGGGGGACATGGGGACAGGGGGATATGGGGACAGGGGGACAGGGGGATATGGGGACAGGGGGATATGGGGACATGGGGACAGGGGGATATGGGGACATGGGGACAGGGGGACTTGGGGATATCGGGATATGGGGACATGGGGACAGGGGGACTTGGGGACAGGGGGACTTGGGGACAGGGGGACATTGGTGCCCCCCTGGTGCCACAGGGACCTGCGAGGAAACCCCTTCGAGTGCTCGTGTCCCCTGCGCTGGCTCCTGGCCTGGGTGGCCACCGCGTCCCCCCCCGTGGCCGCCGGGCGCTGCCGGGGGCCCCCCCCCCACCAGGGCACCCCCCTGGCCCAGCTCCAGCCGCGCCACCTCCAGTGCCTGCGCCCCGGTGAGGGACACGGGGACACGGGGGACACGGGGGGGACCTCAGGGTGGGACCAGAACCTCAGGGTGGGATCTCAGGAAGGACCCAGAACCTCATGGTGGGACCAGAAGCTCAGGGTGGGACCTCAGGGTGGGGCCAGAACCTCATGGTGGGACCAGAAGCTCATGGTGGGATCTCAGGAAGGACCCAGAACCTCAGGGTGAGGCCAGAACCTCATGGTGGGATCTCAGGAAGGACTCAGAACCTCACAGTGGGACCAGAAGCTCATGGTGGGACCTCAGGGTGGGATCAGAACCTCAGGGTGAGGCCAGAAGCTCATGGTGGGACCTCAGGAAGGACCCAGAACATCATGGTGGGACCAGAAGCTCATGGTGGGACCTCAGGGTGGGATCAGAAGCTCAGGGTGAGGCCAGAAGCTCATGGTGGGTCCTCAGGATGGGACCAGAAGCTCATGGTGGGACCTCAGGGTGGGACCAGAAGCTCATGGTGGGACCAGAAGCTCAGGGTGGGACCTCAAGGTGGACCCAGAAGCTCAGGGTGGGACCTCAGGGTGGGACTAGAAGCTCAGGGTGAGGCCAGAACCTCATGGTGGGACCAGAAGCTCAGGGCGGGACCTCAGGATGGGACCAGAAGCTCAGGGTGGGACCTCAGGGTGGGACCAGAACCTCATAGTGGGACCTCAGGGTGGACCCAGAACCTCATGGTGGGACCTCATGGTGGGACCAGAAGCTCAGGGTGAGGCCAGAAGCTCATGGTGGGACCTCAGGAAGGACCCAGAACATCATGGTGGGACCAGAAGCTCATGGTGGGACCTCAGGGTGGGACCAGAAGCTCATGGTGGGACCTCAGGGTGGGACCAGAAGCTCATGGTGGGACCAGAAGCTCATGGTGGGACCTCAGGGTGGGACTAGAAGCTCAGGGTGGGACCTCAGGTTGGGACCAGAAGCTCAGGGTGAGGCCAGAACCTCATGGTGAGGCCAGAACCTCATGGTGGGACCTCAGGAAGGACCCAGAACCTCATGGTGGGACCAGAAGCTCAGGGTGGGACCTCAAGGTGGACCCAGAAGCTCAGGGTGGGACCTCAGGGTGGGACTAGAAGCTCAGGGTGAGGCCAGAACCTCAGGGTGGGACCTCAGGAAGGACCCAGAACCTCATGGTGGGACCAGAAGCTCATGGTGGGACCAGAACCTCAGGGTGGGACCTCAAGGTGGACCCAGAAGCTCAGGGTGGGACCTCAGCGTGGGACCAGAAGCTCAGGGTGAGGCCAGAAGCTCATGGTGGGACCTCAGGGTGAGGCCAGAAGCTCAGGGTAGGACCTCAGGATGGGACCAGAAGCTCAGGGTGGGACCTCAGGGTGGGACCAGAAGCTCAGGATGGGACCAGAAGCTCAGGGTGGGACCTCAGGGTGGACCCAGAAGCTCAGGCCTGGGGGTGGGCAGGTGGGGATGGGATCTCACCGTCCAGGAGGTGACGGGGCTGGGGTCCTCGCAGAGCTCCAGCCCTTCCAGTCGCTCCCCTTCTCCTCGCTGGCGGCCGAGCCCTTCGCCCTGGGAGGACACCCAGGGGTGGCCCTGGCCCAGCCCTTCGCTGGGGCTTGTGCTCTCCTGGAATGGGACCAGCTGGCCGGGCGCTTCCGAGCTCCAACCATCATCAATGGTGAGTCCCGGTGTCCCTGGTGAGGAGGAACCTCCAGAAGAGCTCGGAGGAACCCCAAAGCGGGCAGGGAGGGGTCAAAAATGGGCTGAGGAACCTCAAAATTGGCTTGAGGAACCACAAGAGTGAGCTGAGGAACCTCAAAATTGGCTTGAGGAACCATAAAATTGGTCTGAGGAACCTCAAAATGGGTCTGAGAACCTCAAGATGGATCTGAGGAACCTCAAAAGTGAGTTGAGGAACCTCAAAATTCATCTGAGGAACCTCAAAATGGGTCTGAGAACCTCAAGAGTGGGTTGAGTAGCCTCAAAATAGAGCTGAGGAACCTCAAGATGGATCTGAGGAACCTCAAAATTGGGCTGAGAACCTCAAGATGGGTCTGAGGAACCTCAAAATTGGCTTGAGGAACTTCAAAATGGGTCTGAGAACCTCAAGATTGAGCTGAGGAACCTCAAAATTCATCGGAGGAACCTCAAAATTCATCTAAGGAACCTCAAAAGTGAGTTGAGGAACCTCAAAATTCATCTGAGGAACCTCAAAATGGAGCTGAGGAACCTCAAGAGTGGGTTGAGGAACCTCAAAATAGAGCTGAGAAACCTCAAAACTGGCTTAAGGAACCTCAAAATTGGTCTGAGGAACCATAAAATTGGTCTGAGGAACCTCAAAACTGGCTTGAGGAACCTCAAAACTGGCTTGAGGAACCTCAAAATGGATCTGAGGAACCTCAAAATGGATCTGAGGAACCTCAAAAGAGAGCTGAGGAACCTCAAAAGTGAGTTGAGGAGCCTCAAAAGTGGCTTGAGGAGCCTCAAAATGGGTCTGAGAACCTCAGAACGGAGCTGAGGAACCTCAAAACTGGCTTGAGGAACCTCAAAATTGGGCTGAGAACCTCAAGATGGAGCTGAGGAACCTCAAAACTGGCTTGAGGAACCCAAAAAGGGAGTTGAGGAACCTCAAAATTGGCTTGAGGAACCTCAAAATTCATCTGAGGAACCATAAAATTGGTCTGAGGAACCTCAAGATGGATCAGGAACCTCAAGATGGGCTTGAGGAACCTTAAAATTGGGCTGAGAATCTCAAAATGGATCTGAGGAACCTCAAAATGGGTCTGAAGTACCTCAAAATTGGCTTGAGGAACCTCAAGATGGATCTGAGGAACCTCAAAATGGAGTTGAGGAACCTCAAAATTTGTCTGAGGAACCTCAAAATTTGTCTGAGGAACCTCAAGATCGATCTGAGAACCTCAAAATGGATCTGAGGAACCTCAAGATGGGTCTGAGAACCTCAAAATGGAGCTGAGGAACCTCAAAAGTGAGTTGAAGAACCTCAAAATTGGCTTGAGGAACCTCAAAATTCATCTGAGGAACCTCAAGATGGGTCTGAAGAACCTCAAAATTGGCTTGAGGAACTTCAAAATGGTTCTGAGAACCTCAAGATGGATCTGAGGAACCTCAAGATGGATCTGAAGAACCTCAAAATTGGTCTGAGAACCTCCAGATGGATCTGAGGACCCTCAAGATGGTTCTGAGGAACCTCAAGATGGGCTTGAGGAACCTCAAAATTCATCTGAGGAACCTCAAAATTGGCTTGAGGAACCTCAAAATGGGTCTGAGGAACCTCAAGATCGATCTGAGAACCTCAAAATGGATCTGAGGAACCTCAAGATGGGTCTGAGGAACCTCAAAATGGATCTGAGGAACCTCAAAATTTGTCTGAGGAACCTCAAAATGGAGCTGAGGAACCTCAAAAGTGAGTTGAAGAACCTCAAAATTGGCTTGAGGAACCTCAAAATTCATCTGAGGAACCTCAAGATGGGTCTGAAGAACCTCAAAATTGGCTTGAGGAACTTCAAAATGGTTCTGAGAACCTCAAGATGGGTCTGAGGAACCTCAAGATGGATCTGAAGAACCTCAAAATTGGTCTGAGAACCTCCAGATGGATCTGAGGAACCTCAAGATGGTTCTGAGGAACCTCCAGATGGGTTTGAGAGCCTCGAGCACGCTCTGCCGCCCCCCAGACCCGCTGTCCCCCCCTGAAGCCCTCGTTGCCCGCAGGTTCCTCTCCGGTGGCCTGCCACCCTGTGCCGCTGGCCGGCTCCCTGCTGCTGGTGGTGGCCCAGCTGGGCGGCGGCGGCGGCGGCGGAGGAGGTCTCGGCGGCCTCTGCGTGTGGCGCCGGGCGGGCGGCCCCGGCGGGCGCTTCGTCCGCCTGCAGGGCCTGGGCCGGGGCCTCGTGCGGCGTCCCCACGCGGTGGCCAGCGCCCGCCTGGGCGGCCACTGGTTCCTGGGGGTGGCCGACAGCTCCAAGGGCGGCACCAGCACCCTCTTCCGCTGGGGCGGCCGCGGCTTCTACCCCCACCAGGCGCTGCGGCCCTGGCACCGCGACACCCACCTGGAGTTCCTGGAGCTGGCCGGCCGGCCGGCCCTGGTCCTCTGCAGCGGCACCCGCAGGCCCCTGGTCTACAGGTGGAGCGGAGGCGCCTTCGCCCCCCACACCGACATCCCCCACGTGCCCGACGTCTACGCCGCCAAGCACTTCCGGCTCCGCGGACACGTCTTCCTCTGCCTCACGCGCTTCCTCGGGGACGCCAAGGTGTGGGGGGGGGGGGTGGGGAGCCGTCATCTTCATCAACATCATCATCATCATCATCGTCATCATCAGCATCCTCATCATGATGTGTTCATGGGGGTCACCAGCATCATAGGGGGCTTGGGATCCATCATTGTCATCGTCATCATCATCATCCTCATCATCATCCTCCTCCTCCTCATCATCATCAACATCGTGATGTGTTCATGGGGGCCACCAGCATCTAGGGGGGGTTGGGATTCATCATCTTCATCATCCTCATCATCATCCTCATCATCATCATCCTCATCAACATCATCCTCATCATGATGTGTTCATGGGGGCCACCAGCATCATAGGGAGCTTGGGATTCATCATCTTCATCATCCTCATCATCATCCTCATCATCATCCTCACCCTCATCATCCTCATCAACATCATCCTCATCAACATCATCCTCATCAACATCATCCTCATCATGATGTGTTCATAGGGGTCACCAGCATCGAGGGGGGCTTGGGATCCATCATGGTCATCGTCATCATCCTCCTCCTCCTCATCATCAACATCATGATGTGTTCATGGGGGTCACCAGCATCTGGGGGGCTTGGGATCCATCATTGTCATCATCATCCTCATCATCATCCTCCTCCTCATCATCATCGTCCTCCTCCTTCTCATCATCATGATGTGTTCATGGGGGTCACCAGCATCTGGGGGAGCTTGGGATCCATCATCATCATCCTCATCATCCTCCTCCTCCTCATCATCATCATGATGTGTTCACGGGGGCCACCAGCATCTGGGGGGGCTTGGGATCCATCATTGTCATCGTCATCATCATCATCCTCATTATCATCCTCATCATCCTCCTCCTCCTCATCATCATCATCATGTGTTCATGGGGGCCACCAGCATCTGGGGGGGCTTGGGATCCATCCTCATCATCATCACCCTCCTCCTCCTCCTCCTCCTCCTCCTCATGATGTGTTCATGGGGGTCACCAGCATCATAAGGGGCTTGGGATCCATCATCTTCATCATCATCATCCTCCTCATCCTCCTCCTCCTCATCATCCTCCTCATCCTCACCACCAACATGTGTTCATGGGGGCCACCAGCATCTGGGGGGGCTTGGGATCCATCCTCACCCTCCTCATCCTCATCATCCTCCTCCTCCTCATCCTCCTCCTCATCCTCATCATGGCGTGTTCATGGGGGCCACCAGCATCTGGGGGGGCTTGGGGTCCATCACCATCACGTGGTTTTGGGGGCCACCAGCATCAGGGTGGCTTCATCCCTCCCCTAAACCACCCTACGATGTCCACCCCCCACCCCACGATGTCCACCACCCCCTCCTTCTCCTCCAGGTGATGCGCTGGGAGGGCTCCATGTTCCGCGAGGTCCAGCAGGTCCCGGCTCGGGGCTCCTTGGTCTTCCAACCCTTGACCTTGGGCGGCCACCGCTACGTCCTGCTGGGCAACGACTACGGCCCGAGCCGCGTCTACCGCCTGGGCCCCGGGGGCCACCTGGAGCTGCTGCAGGACCTCCTGGCCCCGAGCCCCAGGGCCTTCGCGCCCATCTCCTGGGGCCACCGGCACTTCCTGGTGGCCTCCAGCTTCAAGGGGGCCACCCAGATCTACCAGCACGTCACCGTGGACCTCGGCGCTTGAGGGGCACCTCCAGGTGCCACCATCGACCCAACGTCCCCATCGACCCGACGTCCCCATCAACCCAACGTCCCCATCAACCCCAACGTCCCCGAGGTCACCTCCAGGTGCCACCATCAACCCAACGTCCCCATCGACCCAATGTCCCCATCAACCCCAATGTCCCCAAGGTCACTTCCAGGTGCCACCATCAACCCAACGTCCCCATCGACCCAACGTCCCCATCAGCCCAACGTCCCCATCAGCCCAACGTCCCCAAGGTCACCTCCAGGTGCCACCATCAACCCAACGTCCCCATCAACCCAACGTCCCCATCAACCTCAATGTCCCCAAGGCCACCTCGAGGTGCCACCATCAACCCAACGTCCCCATCAACCCAACGTCCCCATCAACCTCAATGTCCCCAAGGTCACCTCCAGGTGCCACCATCAACCCATTGTCCCCATCGACCCGACGTCCCCATCAACCCAACGTCCCCATCAACCCAACGTCCCCAAGGCCACCTCCAGGTGCCACCATCAACCCAACGTCCCCATCGACCCAACGTCCCCATCAACCTCAATGTCCCCAAGGTCACCTCCAGGTGCCACCATCGACCCAACGTCCCCATCAACCCAACGTCCCCATCAACCCAACGTCCCCAAGGTCACTTCCAGGTGCCACCATCAACCCAACGTCCCCATCGACCCAATGTCCCCATCAACCCAACGTCCCCAAGGTCACTTCCAGGTGCCACCATCAACCCAACGTCCCCATCAACCCAACGTCCCCATCAACCCAACGTCCCCAAGGTCACTTCCAGGTGCCACCATCAACCCAACGTCCCCATCGACCCAACGTCCCCATCGACCCCAATGTCCCCATCGACCCCAATGTCCCCAAGGTCACCTCCAGGTGCCACCATCAACCCAACGTCCCCATCAACCCAACGTCCCCATCAACCCAACGTCCCCATCAACCTCAATGTCCCCAAGGTCACCTCCAGGTGCCACCATCAACCCAACGTCCCCATCAACCCAACGTCCCCATCAACCCAACGTCCCCATCAACCTCAACGTCCCCAAGGTCACCTCCAGGTGCCCCCATCAACCCAACGTCCCCATCAACCCAACGTCCCCATCAACCCAACGTCCCCATCAACCTCAATGTCCCCAAGGTCACTTCCAGGTGCCACCATCAACCCAACGTCCCCATCAACCCAACGTCCCCATCAACCCAACGTCCCCGAGGTCACCTCCAGGTGCCACCATCAACCCAACGTCCCCATCAACCCAACGTCCCCATCAACCTCAACGTCCCCAAGGCCACCTCGAGGTGCCACCATCAACCCAACGTCCCCATCAACCCAACGTCCCCATCAACCTCAACGTCCCCAAGGCCACTTCCAGGTGCCACCATCAACCCAACGTCCCCATCAACCCAACGTCCCCATCAACCCAACGTCCCCGAGGTCACCTCCAGGTGCCACCATCAACCCAACGTCCCCATCAACCCAACGTCCCCATCAACCTCAATGTCCCCAAGGCCACCTCGAGGTGCCACCATCAACCCAACATCCCCATCAACCCAACGTCCCCATCAACCCAACGTCCCCATCAACCCCAACGTCCCCAAGGTCACCTCCAGGTGCCACCATCAACCCAACGTCCCCATCAACCCAACGTCCCCATCAACCTCAATGTCCCCAAGGTCACCTCGAGGTGCCACCATCAACCCAACGTCCCCATCGACCCAACGTCCCCATCAACCTCAACGTCCCCATCAACCCCAACGTCCCCAAGGTCACTTCCAGGTGCCACCATCAACCCAACGTCCCCATCAACCCAACGTCCCCATCAACCCAACGTCCCCATCAACCTCAACGTCCCCAAGGTCACCTCCAGGTGCCACCATCAACCCAATGTCCCCATCAACCCAACGTCCCCATCAACCCAACGTCCCCATCAACCTCAATGTCCCCAAGGTCACCTCCAGGTGCCACCATCACCCCCACGCCCCCTCTCGGTGCCCCCTCCCAGCTGTCCCCTTGTCCCCAGGTGCCACCACCAACACGACCCCGACCTCCTCATGGTCTCGATGCTTTTTTTTATTCCCCTTTTCCTCGTTTCTCGAGGATTTCGGGGTCCCGGGGGGGGGGAGGTGACAAGGTGACACCCCCTTGGGGACATCTCAGCAGGCGCTGGTGGCACCTGTGGGGACACAAAGAGTCGGGGGGGGGGTGTCCAGATGTTGGGGTCCCCCCCAGATGTTGGGGACACGGTGGGGGGGGGTCACTCACCTGGGTCCAGGAGGGGAGGGGACAGCGGGGGGGGGCGGCGGTGGCTGTGGGGACAAGGGGACAGTGACATCAGGGACCCCCACCTGTTCCCCCCCCCTCAATGTCCCCATGTCCCCCCCCTCACCTGGATTTGCTCCGGCACTTGCATTTCCCACCTGGAGGGGACACAAAAGGTGACATCGAGACCCCCCAGGTGACATCGAGACCCCCCCAGGTGACATCGAGACCCCCCCAGGTGACATCGAGACCCCCCAGGTGACACTTTTACCCCCTCAGGTGCCACTTTCCCCCCCCCAGGTGACACTTTCCCCCCCCCCAGGTGACATCGAGACCCCCCCAGGTGACACTTTCCCCCCACCAGGTGACATCAAGAGCCCCCAGGTGACATCGAGACCCCCCCCAGGTGCCACTTTTACCCCCCCAGGTGCCACTTTCCCCCCCCCCAGGTGCCACTTTTACCCCCTCAGGTGCCACTTTCCCCCCCCCAGGTGCCACTTTCCCCCCCCCAGGTGCCACTTTTACCCCCCCAGGTGCCACTTTCCCCCCCCCAGGTGACACTTCCCCCCCCCAGGTGACACTTCCCCCCCCCAGGTGACACTTTTACCCCCCCAGGTGACACTTTCCCCCTCCTCAGGTGCCACTTTCCCCCCCCAGGTGACACTTTCCCCCCCCCAGGTGACACTTTTACCCCTCCAGGTGACACTTTTACCCCCTCAGGTGACACTTTTACCCCCCCCCAGGTGACACTTCCCCCCCCCCCCAGGTGACACTTCCCCCCCCCCCCAGGTGACACTTTTACCCCCCCCCGGTGACACTTTTACCCCCCCCCGGTGACACTTTTACCCCCCCCCGGTGACACTTCCCCCCCCAGGTGCCACTTTCCCCCCCCCAGGTGCCACTTTTACCCCCCCAGGTGCCACTTTCCCCCCCCCCAGGTGCCACTTTTCCCCCCCCAGGTGCCACTTTCCCCCCTCCAGGTGACACTTTCCCCCCCCTCAGGTGCCACTTTTACCCCCCAGGTGCCACTTCCCCCCCCCCAGGTGCCACTTTTACCCCCCCAGGTGCCACTTTTACCCCCCCAGGTGCCACTTCCCCCCCCCACCAGGTGACACTTTTACCCCCTCAGGTGCCACTTTTACCCCCCCAGGTGCCACTTTCCCCCCTCCAGGTGCCACTTTCCCCCCCCCAGGTGCCACTTTCCCCCCCCCAGGTGCCACTTTTACCCCCCCAGGTGCCACTTTCCCCCCCCAGGTGCCACTTTTACCCCCCCAGGTGCCACTTTTACCCCTCCAGGTGCCACTTCCCCCCCCCAGGTGCCACTTCCCCCCCCCCAGGTGCCACTTTCCCCCCCCCCAGGTGCCACTTTCACCCCCCCCAGGTGACACTCACTCAGGAGGACGATGACCCCGGTGGCAGCGAGGACACCGGCCACCACCAGGCCGGCCACGCGCAGGCGTTCCCAGTCTGGGGGGGGGGGGGGGGGGGACACCAGTAAGGCCCCCTCCCCATTCCCAGTAGGACCAGTAAGGCCCCACCCCTCCCAGTAAGGCCCCCTCCCCATTCCCAGTAGGACCAGTAAGGCCCCACCCCTCCCAGTAAGGCCCCCTCCCCATTCCCAGTAGGACCAGTAAGGCCCCACCCCTCCCAGTAAGGCCCCCTCCCCATTCCCAGTAGGACCAGTAAGGCCCCCTCCCCTCCCAGTAAGGCCCCCTCCCCATTCCCAGTAGGACCAGTAAGGCCCCACCCCTCCCAGTAAGGCCCCCTCCCCATTCCCAGTAGGACCAGTAAGGCCCCACCCCTCCCAGTAAGGCCCCCTCCCCATTCCCAGTAGGACCAGTACGGCCCCTCCCCTCCCAGTAAGGCCCCCTCCCCATTCCCAGTAGGACCAGTAAGGCCCCTCCCCTCCCAGTAAGGCCCCCTCCCCATTCCCAGTAGGACTAGTATAGCCCCACCCCCTCCCAGTAAGGCCCCCTCCCCATTCCCAGTAGGACCAGTACGGCCCCTCCCCTCCCAGTAAGGCCCCCTCCCCATTCCCAGTAGGACCAGTAAGGCCCCTCCCCTCCCAGTAAGGCCCCCTCCCCATTCCCAGTAGGACTAGTATAGCCCCACCCCCTCCCAGTAAGGCCCCCTCCCCATTCCCAGTAGGACCAGTAAGGCCCCTCCCCTCCCAGTAAGGCCCCCTCCCCATTCCCAGTAGGACCAGTAAGGCCCCACCCCTCCCAGTAAGGCCCCCTCCCCATTCCCAGTAGGACCAGTACGGCCCCTCCCCTCCCAGTAAGGCCCCCTCCCCATTCCCAGTAGGACCAGTAAGGCCCCTCCCCTCCCAGTAAGGCCCCCTCCCCATTCCCAGTAGGACTAGTATAGCCCCACCCCCTCCCAGTAAGGCCCCCTCCCCATTCCCAGTAGGACCAGTAAGGCCCCTCCCCTCCCAGTAAGGCCCCCTCCCCATTCCCAGTAGGACCAGTAAGGCCCCACCCCTCCCAGTAAGGCCCCCTCCCCATTCCCAGTAGGACCAGTACGGCCCCTCCCCTCCCAGTAAGGCCCCCTCCCCATTCCCAGTAGGACCAGTAAGGCCCCTCCCCTCCCAGTAAGGCCCCCTCCCCATTCCCAGTAGGACTAGTATAGCCCCACCCCCTCCCAGTAAGGCCCCCTCCCCATTCCCAGTAGGACCAGTACGGCCCCTCCCCTCCCAGTAAGGCCCCCTCCCCATTCCCAGTAGGACCAGTAAGGCCCCTCCCCTCCCAGTAAGGCCCCCTCCCCATTCCCAGTAGGACCAGTACGGCCCCCTCCCCTCCCAGTAAGGCCCCCTCCCCATTCCCAGTAGGACCAGTATAGCCCCACCCCCTCCCAGTAAGGCCCCCTCCCCATTCCCAGTAGGACCAGTACGGCCCCACCCCCTCCCAGTACCCCCCCCACTCACCATACTGGAAGCGACTGGGAGCGTCTAGGAGGGAGCAAGGGGAAAACCAGTATGACCCCTCTCCTCCCAGTATGGCCCCTCCCCCCTCCCAGTATGACCCCTCCCCCCTCCCAGTTTGTCCCAGTTACTCACCAGGGGGGAGGGGGTCTCCTCTCACCAGTGACACGACTGGGGGGGGGGACAAAAACCAGTTGGGGGCTCCCAGTGCCTCCCAGTTCCCTCCCAGTTGCCCTCCCAGTTGCTCCCAGTTCCCTCCCAGTCCCCATCAGCCCCTCCCAGTTCCCTCCCAGTCCCCCCCAGTCCCTCCCAGTCCCCCCCAGTCCCTCCCAGTACCTGCCAGCAGCGCCAGGGCCCCCAGGCTGCCCCTCGCCATCCTTTGACCTCTAGGGGAGATCCCAGTTTGGTCCAGTTCCCCCCAGTTTGGTCCAGTTTCCTCCCAGTTTGGACCAGTTTCCTCCCAGTTCAGCCCAGTTCAGGCCTCTTTTCTCCCAGTTTCCCCCAGTTTGGACCAGTTTTTTCCCAGTTTGGACCAGTTTCCTCCCAGTTCAGCCCAGTTCAGGCCTCTTTCCTCCCAGTTCAGCCCAGTTCGGTCCAGTTTTCCTCCCAGTTCAGCCCAGTTCCCCCAGTTTTCTCCAGTTTCCTCCCAGTTTGGACCAGTTTTCTCTAGTTTTCTCCAGTTTCCTCCAGTTTGGTCCAGTTTTCTCCCAGTTTGGACCAGTTTCCTCCCAGTTCAGCCCAGTTCAGGCCTCTTTTCTCCCAGTTCCCCCCAGTTTCCCCCAGTTCGGTCCAGTTTTCTCCCAGTTTGGACCAGTTTAGCCCAGTTCCCCCCAGTTTTCTCCAGTTTCCTCCCAGTTTGGACCAGTTTTCTCTAGTTTTCTCCAGTTTCCTCCCAGTTTCCCCCAGTTTAGTCCAGTTTTCTCCCAGTTCAGCCCAGTTCAGGCCTCTTTTCTCCCAGTTCAGCCCAGTTCCCCCCAGTTCAGTCCAGTTTTCTCCCAGTTTGGACCAGTTTCCTCCCAGTTCAGCCCAGTTCAGGCCTCTTTCCTCCCAGTTCAGCCCAGTTCGGTCCGGTTTTCCTCCCAGTTCAGCCCAGTTCAGGCCTCTTTTCTCCCAGTTCAGCCCAGTTTCCCCCAGTTCAGCCCAGTTTTCTCCCAGTTCAGCCCAGTTCAGGCCTCTTTTCTCCCAGTTCCCCCCAGTTTCTCCCAGTTTGGATCAGTTTTCTCCCAGTTTGGACCAGTTCAGGCCTCTTTTCTCCCAGTTCAGCCCAGTTTGCCCCAGTTCAGTCCAGTTTTCTCCTAGTTTGGACCAGTTTCCTCCCAGTTTGGACCAGTTCAGGCCTCTTTTCTCCCAGTTCAGCCCAGTTCGGTCCAGTTTTCCTCCCAGTTCCCCCAGTTCAGCCCCCTCACCTTCCCACTCAGCTCCGGGAGACGCAGGAATGCGGGGTGGGGGAGGGGGGCGACCACACCCGGGGCTTTACCTGGAGGGGGGCGGGGCCACAGAGCCCGTTAGCCACGCCCCCTCCCACCTGGATCCCAGGTGCCAGCTCCCATGATGCCCCGCGGCGTCACCGAGAATAAGCATCGCTCGGACTACAACTCCCATGAGGCCCCGCGGCGTCATAGAGAATAAGCATCGCTCGGACTACAACTCCCGTGAGGCCCCGCGGCGCGCGGGGAACCATAACGAGCAGGACTACAGCTCCCAGAAAGCTCCGCGGCACAATAGAGAACCATCACAGCCTGGACTACGACTCCCATAAAGCCCCGCGGCGGCACGTGACCCGCCGCAGCCGCGGACTACAACTCCCGTGATGCCCCGCGACGCCATAGGGAACAGCGACCGCCTGGACTACAGCTCCCGTGATGCCCCGCGCCTCCCGTGATGCCCCGCGGCCGCTTTCCCGCGCTTTTCGCGGCCCGCCATGGCGGCGCTGGAGCCCCTGAGGCGCTGGGCTGGAGCTGAGATGGCGCTGCCGCCCTCCGCCCTCCCCTCCGAGACGCGATCCGCAGGTCGGGACCCTCCGGGGGACCCACCCGAACCCCCCCCCCGGGGTTTGGGGGGGCTGGGGGACACCGGCGCCTCGGGAGAGGCCGGGAATGGGGCGCCCCCCCCCCCCAAACTGTGGGCTTTGGGGTCCCCCTGGGCTGTTTTGGGGTCCCCTGAGGGAGGGTTGAGGGGTTTGGGGGTCCTCTTGAGCTGTTTTGGGGTCCCCTGAGGGAGGGTTGAGGGGTTTGGGGGTCCCCTTGAGCTGTTTTGGGGTCCCCTGAGGGAGGGTTGAGGGGTTTGGGGTCCCCTTGGGCTGTTTTGGGGTCTTCTGGGGTGGTTTGGGGAGCCCCCTAGGTGGGTTTTGGGGTCCCCTGAGGAGGGTTGAGGGGTTTGGGTGCGGGGTTGGGGGTCCCCCTGGGCTGTTTTGGGGTCCCCTGAGGGAGGGTTGAGGGGTTTGGGGTCCCCTTGAGCTGTTTTGGGGGTCCCCTGAGGGAGGGTTGAGGGCTTTGGGGTCCCCTGGGGTGGTTTTGGGGGAGTAAAAATGATTTTGGGGTCCCCTGGATGGATTTAGGGGAGCCCCTAGGTGGGTCTTGGGGTCCTCCGAGGGGGCTTTGAAAGGTTTTGGGGTCCTCTGGATAGATTTTGGGGTCTCGGAGAGGGGTCGAAAGCTTTTGGGGTCCCTCTAGGTGGGTTTTGGGGGTCCCAGCGGGGGGTTGAGGGGTTTGGGGCGGCCTTGGGGTCCCTTTTGTGGTTTTGGGGTCACCCTGGGGGGGGCTTTAAGGTGATTTTGGGGTCCCCTCGCTGGAGATCGGGGTGATTTTGGGGTCCCCCCTCTCCCTGCAGGCTCCGCTTGGGCCCCTGTGCCCCGATTTGGGACTTCGTCACCCGCCACGTCCGACACCCACGGTGAGGGGGGGGGGGACACCCCTAAAATGAGGGGGGGCACCCCCCAAAATGAGGGGGGCCCCCCAATATTGAGGGGTTCCATCTTCACAGGACGGTGCAGAAGATCCGAGGGAACCTGGTTTGGTATCCAGCGCACCCCAAAATCCCAAGGGGGGGGGGGTGTCCCCCAAGACTAGGGGAGGGTCCCCCCCCAAAAACTAGGGGAGGGTCCCCCCCCAAAAACTAGGGTGCCCCAAAAACCCCTTCAGCGCCCCCCAAACCCCTTCAGGCCCCCCCAAAACCTTCAGCTCCCCCCTCAAACTCTTCAACATCCCCCCAAGGGGCCCCTAAACCCTCAGATCCCCCCCAGGTTTGGGGAGGACCCCCCCCAGCCCCCCAATATCTTCGTTGGCTCCTTAACTTGGGGTGCAGGTATCGGCATTTGGAGGAGATGGAGGTGAGGGGGCGTCTGGGGGTTTTTGGGGGGCCCTGAGGGGTTTTTGGGGGTACCTGAGGGGTTTTGGGGGGGTCTTGGCTTTTATTTTGGGGGGACTCAGGGTTTTTGGGGGTCCTGAGGGGTTTTTGGGGTGCCATGAGGGTTTCTGGGAGGTCCTGAGGTTTTTGGGGGGGGGCTGAGGGGTTTTTGGGGGGCCCTGAGGGGTATTTGGGGGCTCTGAGGGTTTTGGGGGGCCCTGAGTGGTTTTCAGGGAGGGTCTTGGCTTTTATTTGGGGGGGACTTGGGGTTTTGGGGGGCCCTGAGGGGTTTTGGGGGGTCCTGAGGGGTTTTTTGGGGGGGTCTTGGCTTTTATTTGGGGGGGACTTGGGGTTTTGGGGGGCCCTGAGGAGTTTTGGGGGGGGTCCTGAGGGTTTGGGGGCCCTGAGGGTTTTGGGGGGGTCTTGGCTTTTATTTTGGGGGTCCTGAGGGTTTTTGGGGGGTCCTGAGGGGTTTTGGGGGGTCCTGAGGGTTTTTGGGGTGCCGTGAGGGTTTCTGGGAGGTCCTGAGGGTTTTTGGGGGGGCCCTGAGGGGTATTTGGGGGAGCCCTGAGGGGTATTTGGGGGCTCTGAGGGGTTTTGGGGGGCCACGAGGGCTTGGGGAGGTCTTGTGCTTTTATTTTGGGGGGCCCTGAGGGGTTTTGGGGGGGGTCTTGGCTTTATTTGGGGGGGATTCAGGTTTAGGGGGGTCCTGAGGGTTTTGGGGGGGGGTGGAGGACTTTTGGGGGGCCCTAAGTTGGGGGGGGGGGCACTTTGGGGCCCAATTGGGGGGGTGGGGCTGTTATCCAAATTCTAGAAGGTTTCGGGGCCCCCCCCCCCCCCATTATTTAGCGGGGGTCGGGGTCCCCCCCCCGGCGGGCGGAGCTGCGGGGGGAACTGGAGCAGCTGCGGAGGGAACTGGGAGCACTGGGAGAGCAGCTGGGGGGGCCAAGGAGGCGGCGATGGAGCTCGGTGAGGGGGGGGGGGTCCTGGGTCCCCTATAGGGGGGTTGGGGGGGGTCCCAGGGTGGGGGGGGGGCCTGGGTCCCCTATAGGGGGGGTTTGGGGGGGACCCAGGGGTGGGGAGGGTCCTGGGTCCCCTATAAGGGGGGGTTTGGGGGGGGACCCAGGGGTGGGGGGGGTCCTGGGTCCCCTATAGGGGGGTGGGGGGCAATGGGGGGTCCTGGATGCCCTATACGGGGGTTTGGGGGGGGACCCAGGGGTGGGGGGGGGGCAATGGGGATGTCCTGATCCACTATAGGGGGGGTTTAGGGGGGGGGTCCCATGGTGGGTGGTGTCCTGGGTCCTCTATAGGGAGGGGGGGGGGGGCAATGGGGGGGTCCTGGATCCCCTATAGGGGGGGCTTGGGGGGGGTCCCAGGGGTGGGAGGGGTCCTGGGTCCCCTATAGGGAGGGTGGGGGGGGCAATGGGGGTGTCCTGGGTCCCCTATAGGGGGGTTGGGGGGGGGTCCTGGGTCCCCTATGGGGGGGGTTTGGGGGGGGGTCCCAGGGTGCGGGGGGCAATGGGAGGGTCCTGGGTCCCTATGGGGGAGGTGGGGGGGTAATGGGGGGGTCCTGGGTCCCCTATAGGGGGGGTAGGGGGGGCAATGGGGATGTCCTGGATCCACTATAGGGGGGGTTTAGAGGGGGTCCCATGGGTGGGGGGGGGTCCTGTGTCCCCTATAGGGGGGGTCCCATGGGTGGGGGGCCATGGGGGCGTCCTAGATCCCTATATGGGGGGTTTGGGGGGGTCCCATGCATGGGGGGGTGCAATGGGGGGGTCCTGGGTCCCCTATGGGGGGGGTTGGGGGAACATGGGGGGGTCCTGGGTCCCCTATGGGGGGGTTGGGGGGGGTCCACGGGTTGGGGGGTGCAATGGGGGGGTCTGGGTCCCCTATGGGGGGGTTGGGGGACATGGGGGGGTCCTGGGTCCCCTATAGGGGGGTTTCGGGGGGGTCCCATGGGTGGGGGGGCCATGGGGGTGTCCCTCACCCTCGTGTCCCCCCCCCCCCAGAGGAGGCGCTGGGCTGGGGGCTGTCCCGGCGGGGGGTGGCGGCTGCGCCGGGCGCTGGAGCTGCGGCTGCTGGGGGGGGCGGTGGCCCGCGAGGGGCGGGGCCTGCGCGAGGGGCGGGGCCTCCTGCGCCCTCCCCAGCGGTGAGTGACCATATATGGAGCGGGGGTGGGCGGGGCCTGACCATATATGGAGAGGGGTGGGCGGGGCCTGACCATATATGGAGAGGGGTGGGCGGGGCCTCCTCCAGCCCCTCTGGGCTGGTAGTAGCAGGGAGGGCTTGACCATATATGGAGTGGGTGGGCGTGCCTGACATATATGGTGTGGTGGGTTGACTGAATGGGCAAATGGGGTGGGTGTGGGCGTGGCTTTACCATATATGGAAATGGGGGGCGTGGCTTCTGGCTGTGCTTGAAGTGAATGAATGGGGCTTTGTGAATGGGGGTGTGGCTTATGGGAGGTGGGCGGGGCTTATGGAAAGGGGGCGTGGCTTGTCCTGTTCCCACAGGCTGGCGCAGGCGTGGCAGGAGCTGGGAACCATGGTGGCGTGGGGCTGGAGCCGCCGGTGCTGGTGAGGGAGGGGCTTAAGGGGACGTGGGAGGGGCTTAAGGGGACATGGGGGCTTAAAAGGAGGGGCTTAGGGGGTGTGGGAGGGCTTAAGGGGCATGGGGGGCTTAAGAGGAGGGCTTATGGGGTGTGGGGAGGGGCTTAAGGGATGTGGGGGGCTTAAGAGTCATGGGAGTTAAAGGGAGGGGCCTTAAGGTGTATGGGGAGGGGCTTAAGAGAGGTGGGAGGGGCTTATGGGACGTGGGGGTGCTTAAGGGGACATGGGAGGGGCTTAAGGGTGTGGGGAGGGCTTAAGGGGATATGGGAGGGGCTAAAGGGTCATGGGTTAAAGGGAGGGGCTTAAGGTGTATGGGGAGGGGCTTAAGAGAGGGGGGAGGGCTAAGAGAGGTGGGAGGGGCTTATGGGGGTGTGGGGGGGCCCAAGTGGATGTGGGGGGCTTAAGGGGACATGGGAGGGGCTTAAGGGGACATGGGAGGGGCTTAAGGGGCATGGGGGCTTAAGAGGAGGGGCTTATGGGGTGCGGGGAGGGGCTTAAGGGATGTGGGGGGGCTTAAGGGTCATGGGAGGTTAAAGGGAGGGGCTTAAGGTGTATGGGGATGAGGCTTAAGGGATGTGGGGGCTTAAGGGGAGGGCTTAGGAGGAAGGGCAGGACTTAGGAGGAAGGGGAGGGGCTTGAGGGCTGGGGGAGGGGCTAATGGCCGGGCGGGGGGCCACTCTGCTCCCGCTCCCCGGCAGGCGTCGGTGCATGCCGCGTGCCGGATCCGCGCGGCGGCACTGGAGGAGCTGCTGGAGCCGCGCCCTGCCGGAGCAGTAAGCCTGCACTCATTACCCTCCGCTCGTTAATGAACCCCATGGCCGGCCGGTACCGACTCCTCGTTACACCCCCAGGGCCGAGGAGCTGATGGCGGCGGCTAACGAGCACTGGCTGCGGGCGGCCCAGGTCGGGGACGGCCCCAAACCCCCATTTTTCACCCCAAAACCCCCTTTATTCTCCCCCAAGTCCCCTTTTATCCCCCAACTCCCCTTTTTTTCCCCCAACCCCCCTTTTTCTCCCCAAAACCCCCTTTATTCTCCCTCAAGTCCCCTTTTATCCCCCAACTCCCCTTTTTTTCCCCCAACCCCCCTTTTTCTCCCCAAAACCCCCTTTTTTCTCCCTCAAGTCCCCTTTATCCCCCAACTCCCCTTCTTTCCCCCCCAACTCCCCTTTTTTTCCCCCCAACTCCCCTTTTTTTCCCCCCCAAGTCCCCTTTTTTCCCCCCGAACCCCCATTTTTCCCCCCAATCCCCCCTTTTTCCCCCCAAACCCCCTTTTTCCCCCCAAACCCCCTTTTTTCCCCCAATCCCCCCTTTTTCCCCCCAAACCCCCTTTTTTCCCCCCCGAGTCCCCTTTTTTCCCCCAACCCCCCTTTTTCACCCCAAAACCCCCTTTATTCTCCCCCAACACCCCTTTTTCCTCCCACCCCCCCTTTTTCCCCCCAACCCCCCTTTTTCACCCCAAACCCCCCTTTATTCTCCCCCAAGTCCCCTTTTATCCCCCAAGTCCTCTTCTTTCCCCCCCAACCTCCCTTTTTTACCCCCAACTCCCTTTTTTCCCCCCAACCCCCTTTTTCTCCCCAAAACCCCCTTTATTCTCCCCCAGTCCCCTTTTCTCCCCCCAACTCCTCTTTTTTCCCCCCCAAACCCCCCTTTTTCACCCCAACCCCCCCTTTTTCACCCCAAAACCCCCTTTTTTCCCCCAAAAACCCCCTTTTTCCCCCCACCCCAGAAGGTGCTGAGCTCGTTCCCCCCTCCGCGGTGCTGTGGGCGCTCGAGCACTTGGCCACCGAGAGCATCCGGCTGCCCCCCAGGCGGTGAGGGAGGGGGCGGGGCTTAACGGAGAGGGGCGTGGCTTAAGGGAGGGGGCGGGGTTTAAGGGAGGGGGCGTGGCTTAAGGGAGGGGGCGGGGCCAATCACCATAGGGTCCCATAAGGGGAACTAGGGGGCGTGGCTTGGCATTGGGGGCGTGGCCAATCAGCCATAGGGACTCATAAGGGGGCGTGGCTTAGCCTTATATGGTCTCATAAGGGGCGTGGCTTAGCCATGGGGGCGTGGCTCGATCTTGGGGGCGTGGCCAATCACCATAGGGGACCCTAAAAGGAAGTAGGGGGCGTGGCTTGACCTTGGGGGCGTGGCCAAGCCCCC
>NW_027207065.1:35049-59289 GCF_032191515.1 Phaenicophaeus curvirostris
TAGGGTCCCATAAGGGGAACTAGGGGGGCGTGGCTTGGTCTTGGGGGCGTGGCCAAACAGTCACGGGGCGTGGCTTAGCCCTGGGGGCGTGGCCAAGCAGCCGTAGGGGGTCATAAGTGGGCGTGGTTTGAGTTTGGGGGCGTGGCCAAGCAGCCCTAAGGTCCCATAAGGGGAAGTAGGGGGCGTGGCTTGGTCTTGGGGGCGTGGCCAAACACCCATAGGGTCTCATAAGGGGAAGTAGGGGGCGTGGCTTGGCCCTGGGGGCGTGGCCAAGCAGCCATATGGTGTCACGAGGGGGCGTGGCTTATTCATGGGGGCGTGGCCAATCAGCCATAGGGGCTCATAAGGGGGCGTGGCTTGGTCTTGGGGGCGTGGCCAATCAGCATAGGGTCTCATAAGGGGGCGTGGCTTAGCCCTGGGGCTGTGGCCAAGCCCTTATATGGTCTCATAAGGGGCGTGGCTTAGCCATGGGGGCGTGGCTCGATCTTGGGGGCGTGGCCAATCACCATAGGGGACCCTAAAAGGAAGTAGGGGGCGTGGCTTGGCCTTGGGGGCGTGGCCAAGCCCCCCCCCCCCATTAACCCTTTCTACAGCCAAGCCGAGCCCGAGCCTGAGCCCGAGGCTGCTCCCAGCGTGAGGCGCCAGATCCAGGTTGGGGCGGGGGGTGGATTTGGGGGGGCAGGAGGGGCTCTGGGGGGCTCTGGGGGCAGTTGGGGGGCTCTGGGGGCAGTTGTGGGGGGGGGGGGGGCTGCGGGAATTGGGGGGGTGGGGGGGGGGTAAACAACCTCGCTTTGCCATCATTCCGCTCCAGAGTGAACGGAGATTCCGGGGTTGGGGGGGGGTGGGGGAGTTTGGGGGGTCAGTTTTGGGGTTCCCCAGGGGCTCAGGGGGTCCCGTTTGTGCCCCCCCAGGAGCGTTGGGTGGAAGTGGGGGGGCTGTGGGGCCGCCTGCCCCCCCTCCTCGGCCGCCTGCGCCCCCTGCGCTCCCGGCTCCTGCGGCTGCAGCAGCTGCTGGCCCAGCGCCTCGAGGGGGACCCCGAAACCCTGCAGGCCGCCAGGTACCCCCCAACCCCCACCCCCCGCGCCCCGAAGAACCACAAAATCCACCTGAAAATGCTCCAAACCCACCTGAAAATCTTCAAAATCCACCTGAAAATCTTCAAAATCCACCTGAAAATCCCCCAAATCCACCTGAAAATCCCCCAAATCACCTGAAAATCTTGAAAATCTCCCAAATCCACCTGAAAATCTTCAAAATCCACCTGAAAATCTTCAAAATCCACCTGAAAATGCTCAAAATCCATCTGAAAATCTTCAAAATCCACCTGAAAATCCCCCAAATCCACCTGAAAATCCCCCAAATCACCTGAAAATCTCCCAAATCCACCTGAAAATCTTGAAAATCTCCCAAATCCACCTGAAAATCTTCAAAATCCACCTGAAAATCCTCAAAATCCACTTGAAAATCTTCAAAATCCACATGAAAATCCTCCAAATCCACCTGAAAATCTTGAAAATCTTCAAAATCCACATGAAAATCTTCAAAATCTACCTGAAAATGCTCAAAATCCACCTGAAAATCCTCAAAGTCCACCTGAAAATCTTCAAAATTCACCTGAAAATCCCCCAAATCACCTGAAAATGCTCAAGATCCACCTGAAAATCTTCAAAATCCATCTCAAAATCTCCCAAATTCACCTCAAAATCTCTAAAATCCACCTGAAAATCTTCAAAATCCACCTGAAAATCCCCCAAATCCACCTGAAAATCCTCAAAATCCACCTGAAAATCTTTAAAATCCACCTGAAAATCTTCAAAATCCACCTGAAAATCTTCAAAATCCACCTGAAAATCGTCCAAATCTACCTGAAATTCTCCAAATCTACCCTAAAGCCCCAAAATCTCCAAAATTCACTCAAAAATCTTTTATAAATCCTCAAAATCCACCCTAAATATCTCCAAATTCACCC
This sequence comes from Phaenicophaeus curvirostris, assembly GCF_032191515.1. Classification (NCBI taxonomy): domain Eukaryota; kingdom Metazoa; phylum Chordata; class Aves; order Cuculiformes; family Cuculidae; genus Phaenicophaeus; species Phaenicophaeus curvirostris. The sequence continues at coordinate 37,019 of NW_027207065.1, forward strand.
CAGAATTTCTAAAATCCATTTGAAATTTTCTAGATCCACCCTAAAGACCCCAAAATCTATGAGATCCTCCCCGAAACCCTCAAAATCCGCTCCAAAAATCTCCAAATTCACCCTAAAATTTCTAAAATCCATTTGAAATTTTCTAGATCCTCCCCGAAACCCTCAAAATCCGCTCCAAAAATCTCCCAATTCACCCTAAAATTTCTAAAATCCATTTGAAATTTTCTAAATCCTCCCCGAAACCCTCAAAATCCACTCTAAAAGTCTCCAAATTCACCCTAAAATGTCTAAAATCCATTTGAAATTTTCTAGATCCTTCCCAAAGCCCTCAAAATCCACTCTAAAAATCTCCAAATTCACCCTAAAATTTCTAAATTCCATTTGGAATTTTCTAGATCCTCCCCGAAACCCTCAAAATCCACTCTAAAAATCTCCAAATTCACCCTCAAATTTCCAAAATCCGCCCCAAATTCTCCCCCAAACCCTCCAAATCCCCCTGAAATTTTCAGAATTTTCTGCAAATTTTTCAAAATCTCTAAAATTTACCCAAAATCTCTAAAAATGACCCCAAAATCTCATTTTTTTTTCCCCCCCCCAGGCTGTGGGTGGAGGTGGCGGCGCTGCGGGGGGCGCGGGCGGCCCTGGCCCCCGACCCCAAACTCGGGGATTTCACCCCAAAACCTGGAGGGACCCCAAAACCTGGAAGATTCAACCCAAATCTGGAGCGGAGGGAGCGGCTCTGGAGGGCCAAGAGGCGCCTGGTGGGGGCGGATTTTGGGGGCGATCCAGGGGATTTTGGGGGGCGATTTTAGGATTTTGGGGTGTTTTGGGGTCAATTTGAGGGATTTTGGGGGGTTTGGGGTGGATTTGGGGTCAATTTGGGGGATTTTGGGGTGTTTTGGGTGGATTTTTGGGTGTTTTGAGTGGATTTGGGGGTTTTGGGGGTCGATTTGGGGGGTTTTGGGGTGTTTTGGATGGTTTTGGGGTGGTTTTGGGGTCGATTTGAGGGATTTTGGGGTGTTTTGGAGAGATTTGGGGTCGATTTGGAGTGTTTTGGGGTGTTTTGGGTGGATTTGGGGTGGTTTGGGAGGTCAATTTGGGAATTTTGGGGTCAATTTGGGGGATTTTGGGGTGTTTTGGGTGGTTTTGGGGGATTTTGGGGTCAATTTGGGGAATTTGGGGTGGATTTTGGGGTGTTTTGGGGGGATTTTTTGGGATTTTGGGGTGTTTTGGGGTGGATTTGAGGGGTTTTGGGGTGTTTTGGGGAGATTTGGGGTCAATTTGGAGTGTTTTGGGGGTGTTTTGGGTGGATTTGGGGTGGTTTTGGGGGTCAATTTAGGGAATTTGGGGTGGGGTGGGGTGATTTTGGGGTGTTTTGGGTGGATTTGAGGGATTTTGGGGGTCAATTTGGGGGATTTTGGGGTGTTTTGGGTGGATTTGGGGTGTTTTGAGTGGATTTGGGGTGGGTTTGGGGGTCAATTTAGGGAATTTGGGGTCAATTGGGTGGATTTTGGGGTGGATTTGAGGGATTTTGGGGTGTTTTGGGGAGATTTGGGGTCAATTTGGAGTGTTTTGGGGGTGTTTTGGGTGGATTTGGGGTGAGTTCGGGGGTCAATTTGGGGGATTTTGGGGTGTTTTGGGTGGATTTGGTGTGTTTGGGGTGGATTTGAGGGATTTTGGGGTCAATTTGGGAGATTTTGGGGTGGATTTTGGGGTGTTTTGGGTCGATTTGGGGGGATTTGGGGGTGTTTTGAGTGGATTTGAGGGATTTTGGGGTCAATTTGGGGGATTTTGGGGTGTTTTGGGGGGATTTTGGGGAGTTTGGGGTGGATTTGAGGGATTTTGGGGAGATTTGGGGTCAATTTGGAGTGTTTGGGGGGTATTTTGGTTGGATTTGGGGTGGGTTTGGGGGCCAAATTAGGGAATTTGGGATCAATTTGGGGGGTTTGGGGGTGTATTTGGGGATTTTTGGGGTCTTTTGAGTGGATTTAGGTGGATTTTGGGGTGTTTTGGGAAAATTTGAGGGATTTGGGGGTCGATTTGGGGGATTTGGGGGTGTTTTGGGTGGATTTGGGGGGATTTTGGGGTGTTTTGGATGGATTTTGGGGGTTTTGAGTGGATTTGGGGTGGATTTTGGGTGGATTTGGGTGAATTTGGGGGTTTTGAGTGGATTTGGGGTGGATTTTGGGGGGTTTTGAGTGGATTTGGGGGGTTTTGAGTGGATTTGGGGGGTTTGGAATGGATTTGGGGTGGATTTTGGGGGGTTTGGAGTGGATTTGGGGTGGATTTTGGGGTGCTTTGAGTGGATTTGGGGGGTTGAGTGGATTTGGAGTTGATTTTGGGGGGTTTTGAGTGGATTTGAGGGGGTTTGAGTGGATTTGGGGTGGATTTTGGGGGGTTTTGGGGTCAATGAGGGGTGTTTTGAGTGGATTTGGGGGGTTTTGAGTGGATTTGGGGGGGTTTGAGTGGATTTGGGGTGGATTTTGGGGGGTTTTGAGGTGGATTTGGGGGTTTTTGAGTGGACTTGGGGTGGATTTGGGGGGTTTTGAGTGGATTTGGGGTGGTTTTGGGGTGGATTTGGGGGCTTTTGAGTGGATTTGGGGTGGATTTTGGGGGGTTTTGAGTGGATTTTGGGGGGTTTTGAGTGGATTTGGGGGGGGTTGAGTGGATTTGGGGTGGATTTTGGGGGGTTTGGGGTGGATTTGGGGGGGTTTAAAGGATTTTGGGGGGTTTGGGGTGGATTTGAGGGGGTTTGAGTGGATTTGGGGTGGATTTTGGGGGGTTTTGGGGTCAATGAGGGGTGTTTTGAGTGGATTTGGGGGGGTTTGAGTGGATTTGGGGTGGATTTTGAGGGGTTTGGGGTGGGTTTGGGGGGGTTTAAAGGATTTTGGGGGGTTTTGAGTGGATTTGGGGTGGATTTTGGGGGGTTTTGAATGGATTTTGGGGGGTTTTGGGGTGGATTTTGGGGGGTTTTAAGTGAATTTGGGGGGGTTTGGGGTGGATTTGGGGTGGATTTTGGGGTGCTTTGAGTGGATTTGGGGGGTTTTGAGTGGATTTGGGGTGGATTTTGGGGTGCTTTGAGTGGATTTGGAGTTGATTTTGGGGGGTTTTGAGTGGATTTGGGGGGGTTTGAGTGGATTTGGGGTGGATTTTGGGGGGTTTGGGGTGGATTTTGGGGGGTTTTGAGTGGATTTGGGGATTTTTGAGTGGATTTGGGGTGGATGTTGGGGGGTTTTGAGTGGATTTTGGGGGGTTTTGGGTGGATTTGGGGGGCAGGGTGGATTTGGGGGTGCCCCCTCTCCCCCCAGCGCCGCCGGCAGCGCCGCCTGCGGGCTCTGAGCGAGGCCACGCGGGGGCTGAGGGCGAAGCTGCAGCCGCTGGCGGCACAGGTGGGAGACCCCAAAATTGCTCGTTTTCACCCCAAAACCTGAGAGGACCCCAAAATCCCCTCTTTTCACCCCAAAAAGGGCTGCAAAAAAATGGGAAAGGGACCTCAAAATCCCCTTTTTTCACCCCAAACCTGAGAAGACCCCAAACCCTCTTTTCACCCCAAAAAAGGGGCTCAAAAAAATGGGAAAGGAACCCCAAAATCCCCTTTTTTCACCCCAAACCTGAGAAGACCCCAAACCCTCTTTTCACCCCAAAAAAAGGGTTCAAAAAAATGGGAAAGGGACCTCAAAATCCTCTTTTTTCAACCCAAACCCAGAATGCCCCCAAACCCTCTTTTCACCCCAAAAAAAGGGGTTCAAAAACATGGGAAAGGGACCCCAAAATCCTCTTTTTTCACCCCAAACCGGGGGGCAGGCGCGGCGCTCGGGGCTCGCTGGGGTCGGGGGGGCGGCGGCGGCGCTGGCCGCCGAGGGGCAGCGGCTACTGGGAGAACTGGGAGAACTGGGAGCCCTGCGAGCGCTGGCAACGGCCCCCGAGGAGTGAGTAATGGGGGTCCCAGTCCCTCCCAGTCCCTCCCAGTACCCCCTCATTCCCCTCCCAGTCCCTCCCAGTCCCTCCCAGTCCCTCCCAGTACCCCCTCATTCCCCTCCCAGTCCCTCCCAGTCCCTCCCAGTCCCTCCCAGTACCCCCCAATTCCCCTCCCAGTCCATCCCAGTCTCTCCCAGTCTCTCCCAGTATCCTCTAATCCCCTCCAAGTCCATCCCAGTCCATCCCAGTCCATCCCAGTCCCTCCCAGTACCCCCTAATTCCCCTTCCAGTCCATCCCAGTCCCCTCCCAGTCCATCCCAGTAACTCCTAGTCCTTCCCAGTATCCTCTAATCCCCTCCCAGTCCATCCCAGTCCATCCCAGTCCCTCCCAGTACCTCCCAGTACCCCCTCATTCCCCTCCCAGTCCCCTCCCAGTCCATCCCAGTAATTCCTAGTCCCTCCCAGTATCCTCTAATCCCCTTCCAGTCCCTCCCAGTCCCTCCCAGTCCCCCCTAATTCCCCTCCCAGTCCATCCCAGTCCATCCCAGTCCCTCCCAGTCCCCCCTAATTCCCCTCCCAGTCCATCCCAGTCCATCCCAGTACCTCCCAGTCCATCCCAGTCCCTCCCAGTACCCCCTAATTCCCCTCCCAGTCCATCCCAGTGATTCCCAGTCCATCCCAGTCCTCTACCAGTCCCTCCCAGTCCTCTACCAATGATTCCCAGACCCCTCCCAGTCCATCCCAGTGACTCCCAGTCTGGGTCGGGGAGGGGTGCTCCCAGTCTGACCCCTCCCCCCCCCAGCCCCGGCCCCTCCCCGCTCCTGCCCACCTTGCGCCACCTGGGCCTGCAACCTTGCCAGGTAACTGGGAGCACTGGGAGGCACTGGGGAAGCACTGGGAGGGCGCTGGGAACACTGGAGGGGGCACTGGGAGCTCTGGGGGTGCTGGGGGGGTACTGGGGGCGCTGGGGGGGGCCCCTGGGCCGTAGCAGGGAGAACTGGGACGGACTGGGAGGCACTGGGAGGGACTTGGGGGGCACTGGGAAGCATTGGGGGGACACTGGGAGGGACTGGGAGCACTGGAGGGGGTGCTGGGGGTGCTGGGGGGGTACTGGGGGCGCTGGGGGGGGCCTCCTGGGCCGTAGCGGGGAGAACTGGGACGGACTGGGAGGCACTGGAGTCACTGGGAGGGACTTGGGGGGCACTGGGAGGCACTGGGAGGGACTGGGAGGGACTGGGAGCACTGGAGGGGGTGCTGGGGGTGCTGGGGGGGTACTGGGGGCGCTGGGGGGGGCCCACTGGGCTGTAGCGGGGAGAACTGGGACGGACTGGGAGGCACTGGAGTCACTGGGAGGGACTTGGGGGGCACTGGGAGGCACTGGGAGGGACTGGGGAGCACTGGGAGGCACTGGAGAGGCACTAGGGGGCATTGGGGGGACACTGGGAGGGACTGGGGCCGCTGGAGGGGGTGCTGGGGGGGCACTGGGGGTGATGGGGGGTACTGGGGGCGCTGGGGGGGATACTGGGAGCACTGGGAGGCACTGGGAGGTACTTGGGGGGCACTGGGAGGTAGCAGGGAGGCACTGGGGGGCTTTGGGGGGACACTGGGAGGGACTGGGGCCGCTGGAGGGGGTGCTGGGGGGGCACTGGGGGTGATGGGGGGTACTGGGGGCGCTGGGGGGGATACTGGGAGCACTGGGAGGCACTGGGAGGTACTTGGGGGGCACTGGGAGGTAGCAGGGAGGCACTGGGGGGCTTTGGGGGGACACTGGGAGGGACTGGGGCCGCTGGAGGGGGTGCTGGGGGGGCACTGGGGGTGATGGGGGGTACTGGGGGCGCTGGGGGGGATACTGGGAGCACTGGGAGGCACTGGGAGGTACTTGGGGGGCACTGGGAGGTAGCAGGGAGGCACTGGGGGGCTTTGGGGGGACACTGGGAGGGACTGGGGCCGCTGGAGGGGGTGCTGTGGGGTCACTGGGGGTGCTGGGGGGGGTACTGGGACTCGCTGGGGGGGCACTAGGGGTACTGGGGGGGTACTGGGAGGCACTGGGAGGGCTCCCCGCCTGCCGTTCCCCCCCAGGACCTGCAGGGGGCGCTGCGGCGCGCGGCGGCGCTGCGGAGGGGGGCGCGCCGGGGGGCGTGGCCTCGACGGGGGGCGGAGCTTCCGCCTCCCCCTCCGCCAATCGCCGAGCCGGTGGGCGTGGCCGCGGACCACGTGACCCTCCGGCGCGTGCGCCTGGTGGCCGCCCAGTGCCGGAAGTGCCTGCAGGGCTGGCCCCGCCTCCAGGGCCTCGTCAGCCAATGGTGAGCGAGGAACGACACCCCCCACCCCCCCCCTTGGCCACGCCCCCTAGGGCCTGGCCGCTCTATAGGGGCCCCCCAGTCCCCCTCCCTTGACTCCCAGTCCCTCCCAGTAACTCCTAATGACTCCCAGTCCCCCCCAGTGCCTCCCAGTCCCCCCCAGTGAGTCCTAGTGCCTCCCAGTAACTCCTAACACCTCCCAGCCCCCTCCCAGTCCATCCCAGTTCCTCCCAGTCCGCCTCCCTCGACTCCCAGTCCCTCCCAGTCACTCCTAACGCCTCCCAGCTCCCTCCCAGTCCCTCCCAGTGCCTCCCAGTCCCCCTCCCTTGACTCCCTGTCCCTCCCAGTAACTCCTAATGACTCCCAGTCCCCCCCTAGTGCCTCCCAGTCCCCTCCCAGTGCCTCCCAGTACCCCCCAGTGAGTCCTAGTGCCTCCCAGTAACTCCTAACGCCTCCCAGCTCCCTCCCAGTCCCCTCCCAGTCCCCCTCCCTCGACTCCCCATCCCTCCCAGTCACTCCTAACGCCTCCCAGCTCCCTCCCAGCTCCCTCCCAGTCCCCCCCAGTGCCTCCCAGTCCCCCTCCCTTGACTCCCAGCTCCCTCCCAGTCCCTCCCAGTGCCTCCTCACGCCTCCCAGTCCCTCCCAGTGACTCCCAGTCCCCCCCAGGTGGGAGCAGCCGGCTCAGTGGGCGCTGGCCCCGCCCCCGGGGCGCCCCTCGCTGTCCCATTGGCTGCGGCGCTGGAGCCGAGCGGCGCGCGCGCTGGCCCCGCCCCCCCGCCGGGAGGGGCCGGAGGAGGAGGGGGAGGAGCCTCAGCAGCCCAAGGGGCGTGGCCGGCGCTAGCCACGCCCCCTCCGAGCGCTCGGATTGGATGGGAGCCACAAGCGATAAAAGGCAATGAGGAAGGGGGCGTGGCCTCATTGGAGGGGGCGTGGCCTATGGCGTGGCCTGATTGATTAAAGGGGGCAGGGCTTAAGGATGGGGGGGTCCACCCCTTCACCCTCCCAGCAGAGCCCTCCCAGTCCAGCCCAGTTCCCTCCTGTGAACTCCCAGTTCCTCCCAGTTCCCTCCTGTGGACTCCCAGTCCAGCCCAGTTCCCTCCCAGCGATTCCTAGTTCCCTCCCAGTGATTCCCAGTTCCCTCCCAGTCCAGTCCAGTTGCCTCCCAGCAATTCCTAGTTAGCTCCCAGTCCCTCCCAGTTCCCTCCCATGAACTCCCAGTCCCTCCCCTGAACTCCCAGTCCAGCCCAGTTCCCTCCTGTGAACTCCCAGTCCAGCCCAGTTCTCTCCCATGAACTCCCAGTCCAGCCCAGTTCCCTCCCAGTCCAGCCCAGTTCCCTCCCGTGAACTCCCAGTCCAGCCCAGTTCCCTCCCAGTGATTCCCAGTTCCCTCCCAGTCCAGCCCAGTCCCACCCAGTTCCCTCCCAGTGACTCCCAGTCCAGCCCAGTTCCATCCCATGGACTCCCAGTCCAGCCCAGTGACTCCCAGTCCAGCCCAGTTCCCTCCCAGTCCAGCCCAGTTCCCTCCCAGCCATTCCCAGTTCCCTCCCAGTGCTCCCAGTTCCCTCCCAGTGCCTCCCAGTTCCCCCAGCTCTCTCCCAGTCCAGCCCAGTCCCCTCCCAGTGCCTCCCAGTCCCCTCCCAGCACACGGACCCGGCCCTACAAAAGCCCCAACGAGCCTTTTATTGCGCTTCCCAGTGCTCCCAGTTGCTTCCCAGTCCCTCCCAGTGCTCCCAGTTATCTCAGCCCCAGTTTCTTCTTCTCGCGCTGTTTGCGCCTCACGACCTCGAGGTTCCGATCCTTCCACATGCTCTTGCGCAGCTTGATGGGCCGGCTGCCCACGTACTTGCCTGCGGGGACACTGGTGCCACTGGGAGCCACTGGGAGGGCACTGGGAGGGACTGGGAGGGCACTGGGAGGGACTGGGAGCCACTGGGAGGGACTGGGAGGGGACTGGGAGGGGACTGGGAGGGACTGGGAGGGGATTGGAGGGGATTAGGTGGGACTGGGAGCAGACTGGGAGGGGACTGGGAGGGACTGGGAGAAGACCTGGAGGGACTAGGAGAAGACTGGGAGGCACTGGGAGGGATTAGGAGGGGACTGGGAGGGACTGGGAGGGGATTGGAGGGGATTAGGGGGGAGTGGGAGGCACTGGGAGGGATTAGGAGGGGACTGGGAGGGACTGGGAGGGGACTGGGAGGGGATTAGGGGGGACTGGGAGGCACTGGGAGGCACTGGGAGGGCGCGACCCCCCCCGCGTTGTCTCCAATCCCCCCAGTTTCCTTAGTTTGGTTCTGCCTCCTCCCAGTTTAGCCCAGTTCAGGCCTCGTTCCTCCCAGTTTGACCCAGTTCGGGCCCCTTTCCTCCCAGTTTGACCCAGTCCAGGCCCCTTTCCTCCCAGTTTGACCCAGTTCAGGCCCCTTCCCTCCCAATTTAGCCCAGTTCAGCCCCCTTCCCTCCCAGTTGAGGCCCCTTTCCTCCCAGTTTGGGCCCCTTCCCTCCCAGTCTGACCAGTTCAACCCCCTTCCCTCCCAGTTGAGGCCCCTTCCCTCCCAGTTTGACCAGTCCAGCCCCTTCCCTCCCAGTTCAGCCCCCTTCCCTCCCAGTTAGACCCTTTTTCTCCCAGTCTGACCAGTCCAGCCCCCTTCCCTCCCAGTTCAGGCCTTGTTCCTCCCAGTTTAGCCCAGTTTGGGCCCCTTTCCTCCCAGTTTAGCCCAGTTTGGGCCCCTTTCCTCCCAGTTTAGCCCAGTTTGGGCCCCTTTCCTCCCAGTTTAGCCCAGTTTGGGCCCCTTTCCTCCCAGTTTAGCCCAGTTCAGGCCTCTTCCCTCCCAGTCGAGGCCCCTTTCCTCCCAGTTAGACCCTTTTCCTCCCAGTTTAGCCCAGTTCAGGCCTTGTTCCTCCCAGTCTGACCAGTCCAGCCCCCTTCCCTCCCAGCTGAGGCCCCTTCCCTCCCAGTTTGGGCCCCTTTTCTCTCAGTTTGATCCAGTTCAGTCCCTTTTCCTTCCAGTTTGACCCAGTTCAGGCCCCTTCCCTCCCAGTTGAGGCCCCTTCCCTCCCAGTTTAGCCCAGTTCAAGCCCCTTTCCTCCCAGTTCAGCCCCCTTCCCTCCCAGTTGAGGCCCCTTTCCTCCCAGTTTAGCCCAGTTCAGGCCCCTTCCCTCCCAGTTCAGCCCAGTTCAACCCCCTTCCCTCCCAGCTGAGGCCCCTTTCCTCCCAGTTTGGGCCCCTTTTCTCCCAGTTTGATCCAGTTCAGTCCCTTTTCCTTCCAGTTTGACCCAGTTGAGGCCCCTTCCCTCCCAGTTTAGCCCAGTTCAGGCCCCTTCCCTCCCAGTTAGACCCCTTTCCTCCCAGTTTAGCCCAGTTCAAGCCCCTTCCCTCCCAGTTCAGCCCAGTTCAACCCCCTTCCCTCCCAGCTGAGGCCCCTTCCCTCCCAGTTTGGGCCCCTTTTCTCCCAGTTTGATCCAGTTCAGTCCCTTTTCCTTCCAGTTTGACCCAGTTCAGGCCTCTTTCCTCCCAGTTTGACCAGTCCAGCCCCTTCCCTCCCAGTTGAGGCCCCTTCCCTCCCAGTTTAGCCCAGTTCAGGCCCCTTCCCTCCCAGTTGAGGCCCCTTCCCTCCCAGTTTAGCCCAGTTCAAGCCCCTTTCCTCCCAGTTCAGTCTCCTTCCCTCCCAGTTAGACCCCTTCCCTCCCAGTCTGACCAGTCCGGCCCCTTCCCTCCCAGTTGAGGCCCCTTCCCTCCCAGTTTAGCCCAGTTCAAGCCCCTTTCCTCCCAGTTCAGCCCCCTTCCCTCCCAGCTGAGGCCCCTTTCCTCCCAGTTTAGCCCAGTTCTGGCCCCTTCCCTCCCAGTCTGACCCAGTTCAGGCCCCTTCCCTCCCAGTTTAGCCCAGTTCAGGCCTTGTTCCTCCCAGTCTGACCAGTCCAGCCCCTTCCCTCCCAGTTAGACCCTTTTCCTCCCAGTTAGACCCTTTTCCTCCCAGTTTAGCCCAGTCCGGCCCCCTTCTCTCCCAGTCTGACCAGTCCAGCCCCTTCCCTCCCAGTTCAGGCCCCTTCCCTCCCAGTTCAGGCCCCTTCCCTCCCAGTTCAGCCCAGTTCAGGCCCCTTCCCTCCCAGTTCAGCCCAGTTCAACCCCCTTCCCTCCCAGCTGAGGCCCCTTCCCTCCCAGTTTGGGCCCCTTTTCTCCCAGTTTGATCCAGTTCAGTCCCTTTTCCTTCCAGTTTGACCCAGTTGAGGCCCCTTTCCTCCCAGTTTAGCCCAGTTCAAGCCCCTTTCCTCCCAGTTCAGTCTCCTTCCCTCCCAGTTAGACCCCTTCCCTCCCAGTCTGACCAGTCCAGCCCCTTCCCTCCCAGTTCAGGCCCCTTCCCTCCCAGTTCAGCCCAGTTCAGGCCCCTTCCCTCCCAGTTCAGCCCAGTCCAGCCCCCTTCCCTCCCAGCTGAGGCCCCTTCCCTCCCAGTTTGGGCCCCTTTTCTCCCAGTTTGATCCAGTTCAGTCCCTTTTCCTTCCAGTTTGACCCAGTTCAGGCCCCTTCCCTCCCAGTCTGACCAGTCCAGGCCCCTTCCCTCCCAGTTGAGGTCCCTTCCCTCCCAGTCTGACCAGTCCGGCCCCTTCCCTCCCAGTTGAGGCCCCTTCCCTCCCAGTTGAGGCCCCTTCCCTCCCAGTTTAGCCCAGTCCGGTCCCTTCCCTCCCAGTTGAGGTCCCTTCCCTCCCAGTTCAGCCCAGTCCGGCCCCTTCCCTCCCAGTTGAAGCCCCTTCCCTCCCAGTCTGACCAGTCCAGCCCCTTCCCTCCCAGTTGAGGCCCCTTTCCTCCCAGTTTAGCCCAGTCCGGCCCCTTCCCTCCCAGTTGAGGCCCCTTCCCTCCCAGTTGAGGCCCCTTCCCTCCCAGTTCAGCCCAGTCCGGCCCCTTCCCTCCCAGTTGAAGCCCCTTCCCTCCCAGTCTGACCAGTCCAGCCCCTTCCCTCCCAGTTGAGGCCCCTTCCCTCCCAGTTGAGGCCCCTTCCCTCCCAGTTCAGCCCAGTCCGGCCCCTTCCCTCCCAGTTGAAGCCCCTTCCCTCCCAGTCTGACCAGTCCAGCCCCTTCCCTCCCAGTTGAGGCCCCTTTCCTCCCAGTTTAGCCCAGTCCGGCCCCTTCCCTCCCAGTTGAGGCCCCTTCCCTCCCAGTTTAGCCCAGTCCGGCCCCTTCCCTCCCAGTCCAGCCCCTTCCCTCCCAGTTGAGGTCCCTTCCCTCCCAGTTGAGGCCCCTTCCCTCCCAGTTGAGGCCCCTTCCCTCCCAGTTGAAGCCCCTTCCCTCCCAGTCTGACCAGTCCAGCCCCTTCCCTCCCAGTTGAGGCCCCTTCCCTCCCAGTTCAGCCCAGTCCGGCCCCTTCCCTCCCAGTCTGACCCCTTCCCCCCCCCCCAGTGCCCCCAGTGCCCCCAGTACCGTTCATCTCGCGCATGGCGCGCACGTAGTCGTTGGGGTCCTTGAAGGAGACGAAGCCGTAGCCCTTGGTCTTGCCCGTGCGCTTGTCGCGGATGACCTTGGCCTTGAGGAAGGACGCGTAGCGCCCGAACGCCCGGCCCAGGATGTCGTCGTTCACCTCGTTGCCCAGGTCCCCGCAGAAGATACGGAAATCGTCTGCCCGGGACAAGCAGGACAACGGGGACGGTGAGGACGACGCAGAGAGGGAGGAGGAGGAGAACATAGAAGGTGAGAAGAAAGACGTGGAGAAGGTGGAAGATGAGAACGAGGAAAAGATGGAGGAGAAGAAGGAGGAGAACATGGAAGATGAGGAGGAAGAGATGGAGAAGGATGAGGAGGAGAAGATGGAGAAGAAGATGGAGAAGGAGGAGAACATGGAAGATGAGGAGGAGGAGATGGAGGAGAAGGAGATGGAGGAGGAGAACATGGAAGATGAGGAGGAGGAGGAGATGGAGGAGGAGGAGATGGAGGAGGAGGAGATGGAGGAGGAGGAGATGGAGGAGGAGGAGATGGAGGAGGAGGAGATGGAGGAGGAGGAGAACACGGAAGATGAGGAGGAGGAGATGGAGAAGAATGTGGGAGATGAGGAGGAGAAGATGGAGAAGAAGATGATGGAGGAGGAGGAGAACATGGAAGATGAGGAGGAGGAGATGGAGGAGAAGGAAATGGAGTAGGATGAGATGGAGGAGGAGGAGATGGAAGAGGAGGAGGAGATGGAAGAAGAGAAGATGGAGGAGAAGAAGGAGGAGAACATGGAAGATGAGGAGGAGGAGATGGAGGAGGAGGAGATGGAGAAGAACATGGAAGATGAGGAGGAGGAGATGGAGGAGAAGGAAGTGGAGCAGAAGAACATGGAAGATGAGGAGATGGAGGAGAAGGAGGTGGAGGAGGAGAACTTGGAAGATGAAACAGGAGGAGATGGAGCAAAAGATGGAGAAGAAGAAGATGGAGGAGAATGTGGAAGATGAGAGGAAGAAGGAGATAGAGAAGAAGTAGGAGGAGGAGATGGAAGAGGAGAAGATGGAGGAGAAGGAGATGGAGATGGAGATAGAAGAGGAGAAGGAGGAGAACATGGAAAATGAGGAGGAGCAGATGGAGGAGAAGGAGAACATGGAAGATGAGGAGGAGATAGAGGAGGAGAAGATGGAGGAGATGGAGGAGAACATGGAAGAGGAGGAGGAAGAGGGGGAGAAGAAGGAGAAGAACGTGGAAGATGAGGAAGAGAACATGGAGCACGTGGAGAAGAAGGAGAAGAATGTGGAAGATGAGGAGGAGAACATGGAAGATGAAAAGAAAGAGGAGAAAAGGAAAAGGACAAGGAGGAGAACACGGAAAATGAGGAGAAGGAGATGGAAGATGAGGAGAACACGGAGGATGTGGAAGATGAGGAGGAGGAGAACATGGAAGATGAAGAGGAGAAGGAGAAGAACATGGAAGATGAGGAGAAAGATGACAAGCAAAATGAGAAGTAAGAGAACATAGAAAATGAGAAAGAGGAGGAGGATGTGGAGGAGGAGAAGGAGGAGAAAATGGAAGATGAGAAGAAGAAGCAGAAAAGGAAAAGGAGGAGAAGGAGAAGGTGGAAGATGAGAAGAAGAAGATAGAAGAGAACATGGAAGATGAGGAAGACAACATGGAGGATGTGGAGAAGAAGGAGGAGGAAGAGGAGACGGAGAAGGAGAAAGGAGAACATGGATGATGAGAAGGAGAAGGAGAACATGGATGATGAGAAGGAGAAGGACATGGAGGATGTGGAAGATGAGGAGGAGAACATGGAAGAGGAGGAGGAGGAGAAGAAGATGGAGAAGAACATGGAAGATGAGGAGGAGGAGGAGATGGAAGAGAACATGGAAAATGAAGAGGAGGACGTGGAGGAGGAGAAAGAGAACGAGAAAAGGAAAAGCCGGAGAAGGAGAACATGGAAGATGAGAAGAAGAGGAAGGAAGAGGAGGAAGAGGAAAACATGGATGATGATGAGGAGGAGATGGAGGAGGAGGACATGGAAAATGAAAAGGAGAACATGGAGGATGTGAAGGAGAAGGAGGAAAAGAAGTAGGAAGAGGAGAAGGAGGAGAACGTGGGAGATAAGGAGAACATGGAAAAAAAGAATGTGCAAGAGGAGAAAGAGGAGAACATGGAAGATGAATAGAAAAACATGGACGACATAGAGAAGGAGAACGCGGTGAAGAAGAAAATGGAGAAAGAGAAGGAGATAAAGAAGAACATGGAAGATGTGGAGGAGGACGTGAAGGAGGAGATGGAGAAGGAGGTGGAGAAGAATGTGGAAGATGAGGAGAAGAAGGAGAAGGATGTGGAGAAAGGTGAAGGATGTGGAGGAGATGGAGGAGGATGTGGAGATGGAGAAGGATGTGGAGGTGGAAGATGAGAATGTGGGGGTGGAGGAAAAGGATGCAGAGAAGGAGGATGTGGAGGTGGAGAAGGAGAACGTGAAGATTAAGGAGAAGGATGTGGAGATCAAGGACAAGGATATGGAGCTTGAGGGGGAAGATGTGGAGAAGGAGAAAGAGAATGTGGAGATGAAAGATGTGGAGAAGAAACACATGGAGGAGGACACAGAGATGGAGAAAAAGAACGTGGAGAAGGACGGGGATGTGGAGGAGAAGAACGTGGAGAAGGATGTGGAGGTTGAGAAGGAGGACATGGAAGTGGAGAAGAAGGATGTGGAGGAGAAGGAGGACATTGAGGAGGAGAAGGAGGACATGGAGGTGGAAGAGGATGAGGAGGAGGACACGGAGGTGGAGGACGTGGAGGATGAGGAGGAGGAGGACATGGAGGTGGAGGACGTGGAGGAGGATGAGGAGGTCCCCCCGTACTGGTGTCCCACTCGAGGAGATGGAGGAGAACATAAAGGAGGAGAAGAAGGAGGAAGAGGAGAAGAACATGAAAGATGAGGGAGACAACATGGAGGACGTGGAGAAGAAGGAGGAGAACGTGGAAGATGAAGAGAAGGAGAAGATGGAGGGAGAGAAGGAGGAGAAGATGGAGGATGTGGAGGAAGACACGGAGGTGGAGAAGAAGGAGGAGGACATGGAGGATGAGGGTGGGAGGTCCCCCGTACCGGCGTCCCACTCGAGCAGGCTGGGGTCCTCCCAGCTGCTGCCGGCGGCCGTGCGGATGCAGCGTTTGAGGCGCTCCCCGCGGCCCCTGCGGCGCTCCTCGCCCCCCGCCTCCGCGCCCGCCTGGGGACACCGGGGACACCGGTCACACCAGGGACCCTCCCAGTGCCACCAGTGCCACCCAGTGCCCCTCTCAGGGCCTCCCAGTGCCACCAGTGCCCCTCCCAGGGACACCAGTGCCACCAGGGACACCAGTGACACTCCCAGTGCCCCTCCCAGGGACACCAGTGCCACCCAGTGCCCCTCCCAGTGCCACCAGTGCCCCTCCCAGGGACACCAGTGCCCCTCCCAGTGACACCAGTGCCACCCAGTGCCCCTCCCAGTGCCACCAGTGCCCCTCCCAGTGACACCAGTGCCACCCAGTGCCCCTCCCAGTGCCACCAGTGCCCCTCCCAGTGCCACCAGTGCCCCTCCCAGTGACACCAGTGCCACCCAGTGCCCCTCCCAGGGCCTCCCAGTGCCCCTCCCAGTGACACCAGTGCCACCCAGTGCCCCTCCCAGTGCCACCAGTGCCCCTCCCAGTGACACCAGTGCCACCCAGTGCCCCTCCCAGTGCCACCAGTGCCCCTCCCAGTGACACCAGTGCCACCCAGTGCCCCTCCCAGTGCCACCAGTGCCCCTCCCAGTGACACCAGTGCCACCCAGTGCCCCTCCCAGTGCCACCAGTGCCCCTCCCAGTGACACCAGTGCCACCCAGTGCCCCTCCCAGTGCCACCAGTGCCCCTCCCAGTGACACCAGTGCCACCCAGTGCCCCTCCCAGTGCCACCAGTGCCCCTCCCAGTGACACCAGTGCCACCCAGTGCCCCTCCCAGGGCCTCCCAGTGCCCCTCCCAGTGACACCAGTGCCCCTCCCAGTGCTGCCCAGTGCCTCCCAGTGCCACCCAGTGCCACCAGTGCCCCTCCCAGTGCCCCTCCCAGTGCCCACCAGTGACTCCTGCACCCCAACCAGTGCCACCCAGTGCCCACCAGTGCCACCCAGTGACCCCTGCTCCCCTCCCAGTGCCTCCCAGTGCCGCCCAGTGCCTCCCAGTGCCCTCCCAGTGCCACCCAGTGCCCACCAGTGCCACCCAGTGCCCTTCCCAGTGCCACCCAAGGCCTCCCAGTGCCAACCAGTGCCCCCTGCACCCCTCCCAGTGTCCCCCATTCCCCTCCCAGTCCCTCCCAGTGCCCCCCATTCCCCTTCCAGTACCCCCTATTCCCATCCCAGTCCCTCCCAGTACCCCCCACTCCCCTCCCAGTGCCCCCCAGTCCCCTCCCAGTCCCTCCCAGTCCCCTCCCAGTCCCCCCCAGTCCCCTCCCAGTCCCCTCCCAGTCCCTCCCAGTCCCCCCCAGTCCCCCCCAGTCCCCTCCCAGTCCCTCCCAGTCCCTCCCAGTCCCCCCCAGTCCCCCCCAGTCCCCTCCCAGTCCCTCCCAGTCCCCCCCCAGTCCCCTCCCAGTCCCTCCCAGTGCCCCCCACTCCCCTCCCAGTGCCCCCCAGTCCCCTCCCAGTCCCTCCCAGTGTTCCCAGTCCCCCCCAGCGCCCACCTCGATGCCGGGGGGCTCGGGGCGCTGGTTCCTGCGGGGGGGCCGGGGGGGCTGGGGGGGGTTGGGGGGCCCCAGGGGGGTCCCCAGGGGGGGGGTGGGGAGGCTCGGCCCGATCCGCGGCTCCTCGGGGGGGGGCGGCGCCCGCGGGGGGGGCAGCTCCTCCTGGGGGGGGCAATTAGAGTGATAATTACCCCCCCTAATTACCCCCCTCAGTCTTATACCCCCCCAACCCCCCCATTTACTCTGCCCCCTCCCCCAATTTGCCCCCCCAGAATCAATATTTAACCCCCCAATCAATATCTACCCCCCTAATCAATATTTACCCCTCCAATTTACCCCCCCAGGATCAATATTTACCCCCCCCAATCAATATCTACCCCCCTAATCAATACTTACCTCCCTAATTTGCCCCCCCAGGATCAATATTTACCCCCCTAATCAATATTTACCCCCCCAATCTGCCCCCCCAGATTCAACATTTACCCCCCCGATCAATATTTACCCCCCTAATCAATATCTGCCCCCCCCCAATTTGCCCCCACCACGCCCAGGATCAAGATTTGCCCCTCCCAATCAATATTTACCCCCCTTTTTTGCCCCCGCCCCCCCCAAATCAAGGATTTGCCCCCCTAGATTAAATATTTAACCCCCCCAGCTCAAGAATTTACCCCTGGGAGTTAATACCCCCCCCCCCAATTTGCCCCCCCCTCCCCCAGATGCAAAATTTAACTTCTTCAACTCAAAATTTGCCCCCCCAGAGCCAAAATTTACCCCCTCCCCCCCAGATTTGCCCCCCCGAGCCAAAATTTACCCCCTCCCCCCCAAGATTTGCCCCCCCAGAGCCAAAATTTACCCCTTCCCCCCCAGATTTGCCCCCCCGAGCCAAAATTTACCCCCTCCCCCCCAGATTTGCCCCCCCAGAGCCAAAATTTACCCCCTCCCCCCCAGATTCGCCCCCCCAGAGCCAAAATTTCCCCTCTCCCCCCCCCCCTTTGCCCCCCCAGCCCTGGGATTTGCCCCCCCAGCCCTGGGATTTGCCCCCACCTGGGGTTTCTTGGCGGGGGGGGGCGCGTAGACGGTGGGGGCCGCCTGGATGACGCTGGGGTTCAGCTTGGGGGTCCCCAAGGCCGGGCGGGGGGGGGCGGCCACCAAGGGGGGCACCGGGGCCCCCGCCCCTACCTGGGGGGGGGGGGGGGGCAAAAAAAAAAGGGGAGGGGGGGCGGTTAGACCCCCAATTGCCCCATTTACCCCCTTTTCTACCCCATTCACCCCCCCTTTCTACCCCGCAACCCCCCAATTACCCCACTTACCCCCCCTTTCTGCCCCCCAACCCCCCCAATTACCCCCCTTTCGACCCCCCACCCAATTACCCCCATTTCTCCCCCCCAATTACCTACCCCCCTTCAACCCCACTTACCCCCCATTTCTCCCCGCAAGCCCCCAATTACCCCATTTACTCCCAATTACCCCCCTTTCTACCCTAAACCCCCCCAATTACCCAACTTACCCCCCTTTCTGCCCCCAACACCCCCAATTACCCCACTACCCCCCTTCTACCCCATTTACCCCCCTTCCTACCCCTCAACCCCCAATTACACCATTTACCCCCCTGTCTACTCCTCAATCCCCCAGTTACCCCATTTACCCCCCTTTCTGCCCCCCAACTCCCCCTTCTACCCCCTTTACCCCCCATTTCTCCCCCAACCCCCTAATTACCCCCCAATTACCCCACTTACCCCCCCAATTACCCGAATTACCCCCCAATTACCCCATTTACCCCCCATTTTTCTCCCCAACCCCTCCACTTACCCCCCACTTACCCCATTTACCCCCACTTCTCCCCCAACCCCCCAATTACCCCCCCAATTACCCCACTTACCCCCCCAATTACCCCATTTACCCCCCAATTACCCCATTTACCCCCCAATTACCCCCCCCCGGTACTCACGGGGGTCGCGGGGCGCAGGGCCCCCCCAGGGGCGCCAGGGGGGCTGGGGGGGGGTGGTCTCTGGAGCGGGGGGGGCGGCAGCAGCAAGGGGGGGCGGGGGGGCCCAGGGGGGGCCCCGGGGGGCGCAGGGGCAGCGCCCGGGGGGTCCCTGGGGACAGAGGGGACGCTGACACCCCCCAGGCCCCTCCCAGTATGTCCCAGTCCCCCCCAGTCCCCCCAATCCCCCCCTCATTGTCCCCTATACCCCCCTCCCAGTATGTCCCAGTCCCCCCCAGTATGTCCCCGTCCCCCCCAGTCCCCCCCATTGTCCCCTATACCCCCTCCCAGTACGTCCCAGTCCCCTCCAGTATATCCCAGTCCCCCCCAATCCCCCCAATCCCCTCTCATTGTCCCCTATACCCCTCCCAGTACGTCCCAGTCCCCCCAGTCCCCCCAATCCCCTCTCATTGTCCCCTATACTCTCCTCCCAGTACGTCCCAGTCCCCCCAGTATATCCCAGTCCCCCCCAGTCCCTCAATCCCCCCCTCATTGTCCCCTATACCCCCTCCCAGTATGTCCCAGTCCCCCCCAATCCCCCAGTCCCCCCATTGTCCCCTATACTCTCCTCCCAGTACGTCCCAGTCCCCCCAGTATATCCCAGTCCCCTCCAGTCCCCTCAATCCCCCCTCATTGTCCCCTATACCACTCCCAGTATCTCCAGTCCCCCCCAGTATATCCCAGTCCCCCCCAGTCCCCTCAGTCCCCCCCTCATTGTCCCCTATACCCCCCTCCCAGTCCCCCCCAGTCCCCCCCCATTGTCCCCCATACTCCCTCTCCCAGTATATCCCAGTTTCCCCCTCGTTGTCCCTTATCCCCCCCCCGTCCCAGTCCATCCCAGTATATCCCAGTCCATCCCAGTAGGCCTCACCGCTCCTCTGCAGGACGTGGGGACGAACGCGGGGCGCAGCACCGGGGCCGCTGGGGGGACACTGGGGACAGGGGCAGCGCCCAGTTTGCACCAGTTCCCCCTCCCAGTTTAACCCCATCGGCTCCAGTTTGGGATGCTGGAGTCGGGGGGGGGGGGGTACTGGGAGGAACTGGGAGCACTGGTGGGCACCCACCTGGCCCCACGAAGGGGACGCTGGGGGCCCCCCCGGGGGGGGGCGGCGGTGGCGGCGGCGGCCGCGCGGGCCTCGAGGCTCTGCTGCACCTGGGGAGGGGGACTGGGTGAACTGGGAGCACTGGGAGGGGACTGGGAGGGACTGGGAGCACTGGAGGGGGACTGGGAGGGACTGGGAGGGGGACTGGGAGCACTGGAGGGGGACTGGAGGGACTGGGAGGTGACTGGAGGGGAACTGGGAGCACTGGAGGGGGACTGGGAGGCTCTGCTGCACCTGGGGATGTGGGACTGGGTGAACTGGAGCACTGGGAGGGACCGAGAGGGGAGTGGAAGGGACTGGAGGGGGACTGGGAGGGACTGGGAGGAGACTGGGAGGGGACTGGGAGCACTGGAGGAGGACTGGGAGCACTGGGAGGGGATTAAAGGAGAGTGGAAGGGGACTGGGAGCACTGGGAGGGGGACTGGGAGGCACTGGGAGGGGCCTGGGAGGCACTGGGAGGGGACTGGAGAAGACTGGAGGGGGACTGGGAGGCACTGGGAGGGGACTGGAACGGGACTGGGAGCCTCTGCTGCACCGGTGGACATGGAACTGGGTGAACTGGGAGCACTGGGAGGGGGACTGGAGGGGAACTGGGAGCACTGGGAGGGGACTGGAGGGGGACTGGGAGGCTCTGCTGCACCTGGGGATGTGGAACTGGGTGAACTGGGTGCACTGGGAGAGAAGTGGAAGAGACTGGAGAGGAACTGGGAGCACTGGACGGGGACTGGGAGGCACTGGGAGGGGACTGGAGGGGAACTGGGAGCACTGGGAGGGGACTGGGAGCACTGAAGAGGAACTGGGAACACTGGGAGAGAGACTGCAGGGAACTGGGAGTACTGGGAGGGGACTGGAGGGGAACTGGGAGCACTGGAGGGGACTGGAGGGGAACTGGGAGCACTGGGAGGGACTGGAGGAGACAGGAGGGGAACTGGGAGCACTGGGTGGGGACTGGGAACACTGGAGGGGAACTGGGAGGCTCTGCTGCACGTGGGGACATGGAACTGGGTGAACTGGGAGGAACTGGGATTAACTGGGAGGCACCGGGTGGGGTGGGACACTGGGGGGGCACTGGGGTTACTGGGAGGGGGTTGCAGGGAACTGGGAGGTGATGAGGATGAGGAGGGACTGGAGATACTGGGAGGGACTGGGGGATACTGGGAGGCACTGGGGGATACTGGGAGGCACTGGGGGATACTGGGAGGACTGGGGATACTGGGAGGCACTGGGAGACCTGCTGGTAGGTGTTGGTGGCGATGATGGGGCGCAGCACGGGGGCTCCGGGGGGGCGGGGCGCCCAGCACCTCCTGCTCGAACCTGCCCCAGTACAAACCAGTACAAACAGTTGAAACCAGTTCACACCACACCCACCCCGTAACCACCCCCCCAGTTCCTCCCAGTTCAGCCAGTGGCTCCAGGCCCCTCCCAGTCCCCCCCAAGCCCTTCCCAGTCCCTCCCAGTTCCCTCCAATCCCCTCCCAGTGCCTCCCAGTCCCCCCCAAGCCCTTCCCAGTGCCTCCCAGTTCCCTCCCAGTCCCTCCCAATCCCCCCCAATCCCTTCCCAGTGCCTCCCAGTCCCCCCCGTCCCCTCCCAGTCCCTCCCAGTCTCCTCCCAGTCCCCCCGAATCCCTTCCCAGTCCCTTCCCAACCCCGTCCCACTCCTCCCAGTGCCTCCCAGTCCCCCCCAAGCCCTTCCCAGTGCCTCCCAGTTCCCTCCCAGTCCCTCCCAGTCCCTCCCAATCCCCCCAATCCCTTCCCAGTGCCTCCCAGTCCCCCCCGTCCCCTCCCAGTCCCTCCCAGTCCCCCCGAATCCCTTCCCAGTCCCTTCCCAACCCCGTCCCACTCCTCCCAGTGCCTCCCAGTCCCTTCCCAATCCCTTCCCAGTCCTCCCAGTCCCCTCCAATCCCCTCCCAGTGCCTCCCAGTCCCTCCAATCCCTTCCCAGTCTGTCCCAGTCCCCCCCAAGCCCTTCCCAGTCCCTCCCAGTCCCCTCCAATACCCTCCCAGTCCCTTCCCAGTCCCTCCCAGTCTCTCCCAGTCTCCCTCAATCCCTTCCCAGGCCCTCCCAGTCCCCCCAGTCCCTTCCCAGTCCCCCCCAATGCCCTCCCACTCTTCCCAATCCCCTCCCAGTCCCTCCCAGTCCCCCCCAATGCCCTCCAGTCCCCTCCCAGTCCTCCCAGTCCCTCCCAGTCCCCCCAATACCCTCCCAGTGCCCCCCAATCCCCTCCCAGTCCCTCCCAGTCCCCTCCCAGTCCCTCCCAGTGCCTCCCAGTGCCCCCTAATCCCCTCCCAGTCCCTCCCAGTCCCCTCTAATCCCCTCCCAGTCCCCCCAGTCCCCTCTCACAGCGCCATCTCCGCCTCCATCTCCTTCAGCCGCTCCTCCCCGCTCTTCCCGCCGCCGCCTCCCCCCCCGGGAGCTCCGAGCGGCGCCGCCGCCGCCATCTTGGAAACCGGAAGGTGGCGGCGAACGAGGCGGAAGCGTCGCCATCGTCACTTCCGCGCGCGCGCTCTCTCTCTCCGCCGCCACTTCCGGTCGCGCCCCCGATGACGTCACAGGGCGGGAAAAACGAACGCGCAGGGAGAACCCGGAAGTGGAGGTAAAAGGCGGCTCAATCCAAGCTTTATTGGGGGGGCTGGGGGGGTCCCAAGGAGGGGAGGGGGGGTCTCGAGGAGTTGGGGGAGCTGGGGGGGTCCCCGAGAAGCGTGTGGTGGGGGGGTCGCTAGCGCTTGATCTCGCTGTAGAGGTCCGGCGGCCCTGGAGCTCCTGGGGGGGGGAGGGGGAGGAGAGCATAAGTCACGTGATCAAAGGCCGCAGAGGTCACGTGGACAAAGGTCACGTGGCCAGAGGTCACGTGGCTAAGACC
>NW_027207066.1:0-59000 GCF_032191515.1 Phaenicophaeus curvirostris
CCCTGCGGGAGATAGTCTCTTTGCCAAAATCGCATTATTAGGCGAAAGTAAGATACAATTCAGTACCCTATCCTAAAGCTTGCTGTTAGGAGGGAATCTGCAGCTTGCAGTGAAAGCAATTCCAGAGGGGAGTCTAACGAGGGCAAACATTTGATGGTAGCAGCTTCTCTGCGGGAGATACTCTCTTTGCCAAAATCGCATTATTATGCGAAAGTTAGTTACAATTCAGTACCCTATCCTAAAGCTTGCTGTTAGGAGGGAATCTGCAGCTTGCAGTGAAAGCGCTTCCAGAGGGGAGTCTAACGAGGGCAAACATTTGATGGTAGCAGCTTCCCTGCGGGAGATACTCTCTTTTCCAAAATCGCATTACTAGCCGCAGTTAAGTTACAATTCAGTACCCTATCCTAAAGCTTGCTGTTAGGAGGGAATCTGCAGCTTGCAGTGAAAGCGCTTCCAGAGGGGAGTCTAACGAGGGCAAACATTTGATGGTAGCAGCTTCCCTGCGGGAGATACTCTCTTTGCCAAAATCGCATTATTAGGCGAAAGTAAGTTACAATTCAGTACCCTATCCTAAAGCTTGCTGTTAGGAGGGAATCTGCAGCTTGCAGTGAAAGCGCTTCCAGAGGGGAGTCTAACGAGGGCAAACATTTGATGGTAGCAGCTTCCCTGCGGGAGATACTCTCTTTTCCAAAATCGCATTATTAGGCGAAAGTAAGTTACAATTCAGTACCCTATCCTAAAGCTTGCTGTTAGGAGGGAATCTGCAGCTTGCAGTGAAAGCGCTTCCAGAGGGGAGTCTAACGAGGGCAAACATTTGATGGTAGCAGCTTCCCTGCGGGAGATACTCTCTTTGCCAAAATCGCCTTATTGGCAGCAGTTAAGTTACAATTCAGTACCCTATCCTAAAACTTGCTGTTAGGAGGGAATCTGCAGCTTGCAGTGAAAGCGCTTCCAGAGGGGAGTCTAATGAGGGCAAACATTTGATGGTAGCAGCTTCCCTGCGGGAGATACTCTGTTTGCCAAAATCGCATTATTAGGCGAAAGTAAGTTACAATTCAGTACCCTATCCTAAAGCTTGCTGTTAGGAGGGAATCTGCAGCTTGCAGTGAAAGCACTTCCAGAGGGGAGTCTAATGAGGGCAAATATTTGATGGTAGCAGCTTCCCTGCGGGAGATAGTCTCTTTGCCAAAATCGCATTATTAGGCGAAAGTAAGATACAATTCAGTACCCTATCCTAAAGCTTGCTGTTAGGAGGGAATCTGCAGCTTGCAGTGAACGCGCTTCCAGAGGGGAGTCTAATGAGGGCAAACATTTGATGGTAGCAGCTTCCCTGCGGGAGATACTCTCTTTGCCATAATCGGATTATTAGGCGAAAGTAAGTTACAATTCAGTACCCTATCCTAAAGCTTGCTGTTAGGAGGGAATCTGCAGCTTGCAGTGAAAGCAATTCCAGAGGGGAGTCTAACGAGGGCAAACATTTGATGGTAGCAGCTTCTCTGCGGGAGATACTCTCTTTGCCAAAATCGCATTATTATGCGAAAGTTAGTTACAATTCAGTACCCTATCCTAAAGCTTGCTGTTAGGAGGGAATCTGCAGCTTGCAGTGAAAGCGCTTCCAGAGGGGAGTCTAACGAGGGCAAACATTTGATGGTAGCAGCTTCCCTGCGGGAGATACTCTCTTTTCCAAAATCGCATTACTAGCCGCAGTTAAGTTACAATTCAGTACCCTATCCTAAAGCTTGCTGTTAGGAGGGAATCTGCAGCTTGCAGTGAAAGCGCTTCCAGAGGGGAGTCTAACGAGGGCAAACATTTGATGGCAGCAGCTTCCCTGCGGGAGATACTCTCTTTGCCAAAATCGCATTATTAGGCGAAAGTAAGTTACAATTCAGTACCCTATCCTAAAGCTTGCTGTTAGGAGGGAATCTGCAGCTTGCAGTGAAAGCGCTTCCAGAGGGGAGTCTAACGAGGGCAAACATTTGATGGTAGCAGCTTCCCTGCGGGAGATACTCTCTTTTCCAAAATCGGCTTAGTAGCCGCAGTTAAGTTACAATTCAGTACCCTATCCTAAAGCTTGCTGTTAGGAGGGAATCTGCAGCTTGCAGTGAAAGCGCTTCCAGAGGGGAGTCTAACGAGGGCAAACATTTGATGGTAGCAGCTTCCCTGCGGGAGATACTCTCTTTGCCAAAATCGCATTATTAGGCGAAAGTAAGTTACAATTCAGTACCCTATCCTAAAGCTTGCTGTTAGGAGGGAATCTGCAGCTTGCAGTGAAAGCGCTTCCAGAGGGGAGTCTAACGAGGGCAAACATTTGATGGTAGCAGCTTCCCTGCGGGAGATACTCTCTTTTCCAAAATCGCATTATTAGCCGCAGTTAAGTTACAATTCAGTACACTATCCTAAAGCTTGCTGTTAGGAGGGAATCTGCAGCTTGCAGTGAACGCGCTTCCAGAGGGGAGTCTAATGAGGGCAAACATTTGATGGTAGCAGCTTCCCTGCGGGAGATACTCTCTTTGCCAAAATCGCATTATTAGGCGAAAGTAAGTTACAATTCAGTACCCTATCCTAAACTTGCTGTTAGGAGGGTATCTGCAGCTTGCAGTGAAAGCGCTTCCAGAGTGGAGTCTAATGAGGGCAAACATTTGATGGTAGCAGCTTCCCTGCGGGAGATAGTCTCTTTTCCAAAATCGCATATTAGGCGAAAGTAAGTTACAATTCAGTACCCTATCCTAAAGCTTGCTGTTAGGAGGGAATCTGCAGCTTGCAGTGAAAGCGCTTCCAGAGGGGAGTCTAATGAGGGCAAACATTTGATGGTAGCAGCTTCCCTGCGGGAGATACTCTCTTTGCCAAAATCGCATTATTAGGCGAAAGTAAGTTACAATTCAGTACCCTATCCTAAAGCTTGCTGTTAGGAGGGAATCTGCAGCTTGCAGTGAAAATGCTTCAAGAGAGGAATCTAACGAGAGCCAGCATTTGATGGTAGCAGCTTCCCTGCGGGAGATACTCTCTTTGCCAAAATCGCATTATTAGGCGAAAGTAAGTTACAATTCAGTACCCTATCCTAAAGCTTGCTGTTAGGAGGGAATCTGCAGCTTGCAGTGAAAGAGCGTCCAGAGGGGAGTCTAATGACGGCAAATATTTGATGGTAGCAGCTTCCCTGCGGGAGATAGTCTCTTTGCCAAAATCGCATTATTAGGCGAAAGTAAGTTACAATTCAGTACCCTATCCTAAAGATTGCTGTTAGGAGGGAATCTGCAGCTTGCAGTGAAAGCGCTTCCAGAGGGGAGTCTAATGAGGGCAAATATTTGATGGTAGCAACTTCCCTGCGGGAGATAGTCTCTTTGCCAAAATCGCATTATTAGGCGAAAGTAAGTTACAATTCAGTACCCTATCCTAAAGATTGCTGTTAGGAGGGAATCTGCAGCTTGCAGTGAAAGTGCTTCAAGAGAGGAATCTAACGAGAGCCAGCATTTGATGGTAGCATCTTCCCTGCGGGTGATAATCTCTTTTACACCATCACCTTATTATCCGCAGTTAAGATACAATTCAGTACCCTATCCTAAAGCTAGCAGTTATGAGGGAATCTGCAGCTTGCAGTGAAAGTGCTTCAAGAGAGAAATCTAACGAGAGCCAGCATTTGATGGTAGCAGCTTCCCTGCGGGAGATACTCTCTTTGCCAAAATCGCATTATTAGGTGAAAGTAAGTTACAATTCAGTACCCTATCCTAAAGCTTGCTGTTAGGAGGGAATCTGCAGCTTGCAGTGAAAGCGCTTCCAGAGGGGAGTCTAATGAGGGCAAACATTTGATGGTAGCAGCTTCCCTGTGGGTGATACTCTCTTTGCCAAAATCGCATTACTAGGCGAAAGTAAGTTACAATTCAGTACCCTATCCTAAAGCTTGCTGTTAGGAGGGAATCTACAGCTTGCAGTGAAAGCGCTTCCAGAGGGGAGTCTAATGAGGGCAAACATTTGATGGTAGCAGCTTCCCTGCGGGAGATATTCTCTTTGCCATAATCGCATTATTAGGCGAAAGTAAGTTACAATTCAGTACGCTATCCTAAAGATTGCTGTTAGGAGGGAATCTGCAGCTTGCAGTGAAAGCGCTTCCAGAGGGGAGTCTAATGAGGGCAAACATTTGATGGTAGCAGCTTCCCTGCGGGAGATACTCTCTTTGCCAAAATCGCCTTATTAGGCGAAAGTAAGTTACAATTCAGTACCCTATCCTAAAGCTTGCTGTTAGGAGGGAATCTGCAGCTTGCAGTGAAAGCGCTTCCAGAGGGGAGTCTAATGAGGGCAAACATTTGATGGTAGCAGCTTCCCTGCGGGAGATAGTCTCTTTGCCAAAATCGCATTATTAGGCGAAAGTAAGTTACAATTCAGTACCCTATCCTAAAGCTTGCTGTTAGGAGGGAATCTGCAGCTTGCAGTGAAAGCGCTTCCAGAGGGGAGTCTAATGAGGGCAAACATTTGATGGTAGCAGCTTCCCTGCGGAAGATACTCTCTTTGCCAAAATCGCATTACTAGGCGAAAGTAAGTTACAATTCAGTACCCTATCCTAAAGCTTGCTGTTAGGAGGGAATCTACAGCTTGCAGTGAAAGCACTTCCAGAGGGGAGTCTAATGAGGGCAAACATTTGATGGTAGCAGCTTCCCTGCGGGAGATATTGTCTTTGCCATAATCGCCTTTTTAGCCGCAGTTAAGTTACAATTCAGTACCCTATCCTAAAGCTTGCTGTTAGGAGGGAATCTGCAGCTTGCAGTGAAAGCGCTTCCAGAGGGGAGTCTAATGAGGGCAAAGATTTGATGTTAGCAGCTTCCCTGTGGGTGATACTCTCTTTGCCATAATTGCCTTATTAGCCGCAGTTAAGTTACAATTCAGTACCCTATCCTAAAGCTTGCTGTTAGGAGGGAATCTGCAGCTTGCAGTGAAAGCGCTTCCAGAGGGGAGTCTAATGAGGGCAAACATTTGATGGTAGCAGCTTCCCTGCGGGAGATATTCTCTTTGCCAAAATCGCCTTATTAGCCGCAGTTAAGTTACAATTCAGTACCCTGTCCTACAGCTTGCTGTTAGGAGGGAATCTGCAGCTTGCAGTGAAAGAGCGTCCAGAGGGGAGTCTAATGACGGCAAATATTTGATGGTAGCAGCTTCCCTGCGGGAGATAGTCTCTTTGCCAAAATCGCATTATTAGGCGAAAGTAAGGTACAATTCAGTACCCTATCCTAAAGATTGCTGTTAGGAGGGAATCTGCAGCTTGCAGTGAAAGCGCTTCCAGAGGGGAGTCTAATGAGGGCAAACATTTGATGGTAGCAGCTTCCCTGCGGGAGATACTCTCTTTGACAAAATCGCATTATTAGGCGAAAGTAAGTTACAATTCAGTACCCTATCCTAAAGCTTGCTGTTAGGAGGGAATCTGCAGCTTGCAGTGAAAGCGCTTCCAGAGGGTAGTCTAACGAGGAAAAACATTTGATGGTAGCAGCTTCCCTGCGGGAGATACTCTCTTTGCCAAAATCGCATTATTAGACGCAGTTAAGATACAATTCAGTACCCTATCCTAACACTTGCTGTTAGGAGGGAATCTGCAGCTTGCAGTGAAAGCGCCTCCAGAGGGGAGTCTAATGAGGGGAAACATTTGATGGTAGTAGCTTCCCTGCGGGAGATACTCTCTTTGCCATAATCGGATTATTAGGCGAAAGTAAGTTACAATTCAGTACCCTATCCTAAAGCTTGCTGTTAGGAGGGAATCTGCAGCTTGCAGTGAAAGCACTTCCAGAGGGGAGTCTAACGAGGGCAAACATTTGATGGTAGCAGCTTCCCTGCGGGAGATACTCTCTTTGCCAAAATCGCATTATTAGCCGCATTTAAGTTACAATTCAGTACCCTATCCTAAAGCTTGCTGTTAGGAGGGAATCTGCAGCTTGCAGTGAAAGCGCTTCCAGAGGGGAGTCTAATGAGTGCAAACATTTGATGGTAGCAGCTTCCCTGCGGGAGATAGTCTCTTTGCCAAAATCGCCTTATTAGGCGAAAGTAAGTTACAATTCAGTACCCTATCCTAAAGCTTGCTGTTAGGAGGGAATCTGCAGCTTGCAGTGAAAGCGCTTCCAGAGGGGAGTCTAACGAGGGCAAACATTTGATGGTAGCAGCTTCCCTGCGGGAGATACTCTCTTTTCCAAAATCGCATTATTAGCCGCAGTTAAGTTACAATTCAGTACACTATCCTAAAGCTTGCTGTTAGGAGGGAATCTGCAGCTTGCAGTGAACGCGCTTCCAGAGGGGAGTCTAATGAGGGCAAACATTTGATGGTAGCAGCTTCCCTGCGGGAGATACTCTCTTTGCCAAAATCGCATTATTAGGCGAAAGTAAGTTACAATTCAGTAACCTATCCTAAACTTGCTGTTAGGAGGGTATCTGCAGCTTGCAGTGAA
The DNA here is from genome assembly GCF_032191515.1 of Phaenicophaeus curvirostris. Taxonomy (NCBI): domain Eukaryota; kingdom Metazoa; phylum Chordata; class Aves; order Cuculiformes; family Cuculidae; genus Phaenicophaeus; species Phaenicophaeus curvirostris. The sequence continues at coordinate 6,420 of NW_027207066.1, forward strand.
AGCGCTTCCAGAGGGGAGTCTAATGAGGGCAAACATTTGATGGTAGCAGCTTCCCTGCGGGAGATAGTCTCTTTTCCAAAATCGCATATTAGTCGAAAGTAAGTTACAATTCAGTACCCTATCCTAAAGCTTGCTGTTAGGAGGGAATCTGCAGCTTGCAGTGAAAGCGCTTCCAGAGGGGAGTCTAATGAGGGCAAACATTTGATGGTAGCAGCTTCCCTGCGGGAGATACTCTCTTTGCCAAAATCGCATTATTAGGCGAAAGTAAGTTACAATTCAGTACCCTATCCTAAAGCTTGCTGTTAGGAGGGAATCTGCAGCTTGCAGTGAAAGTTCTTCAAGAGAGGAATCTAACGAGAGCCAGAATTTGATGGTAGCAGCTTCCCTGCGGGAGATACTCTCTTTGCCAAAATCGCATTATTAGGCGAAAGTAAGTTACAATTCAGTACCCTATCCTAAAGATTGCTGTTAGGAGGGAATCTGCAGCTTGCAGTGAAAGCGCTTCCAGAGGGGAGTCTAACGAGGGCAAACATTTGATGGTAGCAGCTTCCCTGCTGGAGATAGTCTCTTTGCCAAAATCGCATTATTAGGCGAAAGTAAGTTACAATTCAGTACCCTATCCTAAAGCTTGCTGTTAGGAGGGAATCTGCAGCTTGTAGTGAAAGCGCTTCCGGAGGGGAGTCTAATGAGGGAAAACATTTGATGGTAGCAGCTTTCCTGCAGGAGATAGTCTCTTTGCCAATATCACCTTATTAGCCGCAGATAATATACAATTCAGTACCCTATCCTAAAGCTTGCTGTTAGGAGGGAATCTGCAGCTTGCAGTGAAAGTGCTTCAAGAGAGGAATCTAACGAGAGCCAGCATTTGATGGTAGCATCTTCCCTGCGGGAGATAATCTCTTTTACACCATCACCTTATTATCCGCAGTTAAGATACAATTCAGTACCCTATCCTAAAGCTAGCAGTTATGAGGGAATCTGCAGCTTGCAGTGAAAGTGCTTCAAGAGAGAAATCTAACGAGAGCCAGCATTTGATGGTAGCAGCTTCCCTGCGGGAGATACTCTCTTTGCCAAAATCGCATTATTAGGCGAAAGTAAGTTACAATTCAGTACCCTATCCTAAAGCTTGCTGTTAGGAGGGAATCTGCAGCTTGCAGTGAAAGCGCTTCCAGAGGGGAGTCTAATGAGGGCAAACATTTGATGGTAGCAGCTTCCCTGCGGGAGATACTCTCTTTGCCAAAATCGCCTTATTAGGCGAAAGTAAGTTACAATTCAGTACCCTATCCTAAAGCTTGCTGTTAGGAGGGAATCTGCAGCTTGCAGTGAAAGCGCTTCCAGAGGGGAGTCTAATGAGGGCAAACATTTGATGGTAGCAGCTTCCCTGCGGGAGATAGTCTCTTTGCCAAAATCGCATTATTAGGCGAAAGTAAGTTACAATTCAGTACCCTATCCTAAAGCTTGCTGTTAGGAGGGAATCTGCAGCTTGCAGTGAAAGCGCTTCCAGAGGGGAGTCTAATGAGGGCAAACATTTGATGGTAGCAGCTTCCCTGCGGAAGATACTCTCTTTGCCAAAATCGCATTACTAGGCGAAAGTAAGTTACAATTCAGTACCCTATCCTAAAGCTTGCTGTTAGGAGGGAATCTACAGCTTGCAGTGAAAGCACTTCCCGAGGGGAGTCTAATGAGGGCAAACATTTGATGGTAGCAGCTTCCCTGCGGGAGATATTCTCTTTGCCATAATCGCCTTTTTAGCAGCAGTTAAGTTACAATTCAGTACCCTATCCTAAAGCTTGCTGTTAGGAGGGAATCTGCAGCTTGCAGTGAAAGTTCTTCAAGAGAGGAATCTAACGAGAGCCAGAATTTGATGGTAGCAGCTTCCCTGCGGGAGATACTCTCTTTGCCAAAATCGCATTATTAGGCGAAAGTAAGTTACAATTCAGTACCCTATCCTAAAGATTGCTGTTAGGAGGGAATCTGCAGCTTGCAGTGAAAGCGCTTCCAGAGGGGAGTCTAACGAGGGCAAACATTTGATGGTAGCAGCTTCCCTGCGGGAGATACTCTCTTTGCCAAAATCGCATTATTAGGCGAAAGTAAGTTACAATTCAGTACCCTATCCTAAAGCTTGCTGTTAGGAGGGAATCTGCAGCTTGTAGTGAAAGCGCTTCCGGAGGGGAGTCTAATGAGGGAAAACATTTGATGGTAGCAGCTTTCCTGCAGGAGATAGTCTCTTTGCCAAAATCAACTTATTAGCCGCAGATAATATACAATTCAGTACCCTATCCTAAAGCTTGCTGTTAGGAGGGAATCTGCAGCTTGCAGTGAAAGTGCTTCAAGAGAGGAATCTAACGAGAGCCAGCATTTGATGGTAGCATCTTCCCTGCGGGAGATAATCTCTTTTACACCATCACCTTATTATCCGCAGTTAAGATACAATTCAGTACCCTATCCTAAAGCTAGCAGTTATGAGGGAATCTGCAGCTTGCAGTGAAAGTGCTTCAAGAGAGAAATCTAACGAGAGCCAGCATTTGATGGTAGCAGCTTCCCTGCGGGAGATACTCTCTTTGCCAAAATCGCATTATTAGGCGAAAGTAAGTTACAATTCAGTACCCTATCCTAAAGCTTGCTGTTAGGAGGGAATCTGCAGCTTGCAGTGAAAGCGCTTCCAGAGGGGAGTGTAATGAGGGCAAACATTTGATGGTAGCAGCTTCCCTGTGGGTGATACTCTCTTTGCCAAAATCGCATTACTAGGCGAAAGTAAGTTACAATTCAGTACCCTATCCTAAAGCTTGCTGTTAGGAGGGAATCTACAGCTTGCAGTGAAAGCGCTTCCAGAGGGGAGTCTAATGAGGGCAAACATTTGATGGTAGCAGCTTCCCTGCGGGAGATACTCTCTTTGCCAAAATCGCCTTATTAGGCGAAAGTAAGTTACAATTCAGTACCCTATCCTAAAGCTTGCTGTTAGGAGGGAATCTGCAGCTTGCAGTGAAAGCGCTTCCAGAGGGGAGTCTAATGAGGGCAAACATTTGATGGTAGCAGCTTCCCTGCGGGAGATAGTCTCTTTGCCAAAATCGCATTATTAGGCGAAAGTAAGTTACAATTCAGTACCCTATCCTAAAGCTTGCTGTTAGGAGGGAATCTGCAGCTTGCAGTGAAAGCGCTTCCAGAGGGGAGTCTAATGAGGGCAAACATTTGATGGTAGCAGCTTCCCTGCGGAAGATACTCTCTTTGCCAAAATCACATTACTAGGCGAAAGTAAGTTACAATTCAGTACCCTATCCTAAAGCTTGCTGTTAGGAGGGAATCTACAGCTTGCAGTGAAAGCACTTCCCGAGGGGAGTCTAATGAGGGCAAACATTTGATGGTAGCAGCTTCCCTGCGGGAGATATTCTCTTTGCCATAATCGCCTTTTTAGCAGCAGTTAAGTTACAATTCAGTACCCTATCCTAAAGCTTGCTGTTAGGAGGGAATCTGCAGCTTGCAGTGAAAGCGCTTCCAGAGGGGAGTCTAATGAGGGCAAACATTTGATGGTAGCAGCTTCCCTGCGGGAGATATTCTCTTTTCCATAATCGCCTTTTTAGCCGCAGTTAAGTTACAATTCAGTACCCTATCCTAAAGCTTGCTGTTAGGAGGGAATCTGCAGCTTGCAGTGAAAGCGCTTCCAGAGGGGAGTCTAATGAGGGCAAAGATTTGATGTTAGCAGCTTCCCTGTGGGTGATACTCTCTTTGCCATAATCGCCTTATTAGCCGCAGTTAAGTTACAATTCAGTACCCTATCCTAAAGCTTGCTGTTAGGAGGGAATCTGCAGCTTGCAGTGAAATCGCTTCCAGAGGGGAGTCTAATGAGGGCAAACATTTAGTGGCAGCAGCTTCCCTGCGGGAGATATTCTCTTTGCCAAAATCGCATTATTAGGCGAAAGTAAGTAACAATTCAGTACCCTATCCTAAAGCTTGCTGTTAGGAGGGAATCTGCAGCTTGCAGTGAAAGCGCTTCCAGAGGGGAGTCTAATGAGGGCAAACATTTGATGGTAGCAGCTTCCCTGCGGGAGATATTCTCTTTGCCAAAATCGCCTTATTAGCCGCAGTTAAGTTACAATTCAGTACCCTGTCCTACAGCTTGCTGTTAGGAGGGAATCTGCAGCTTGCAGTGAAAGCGCTTCCAGACGGGAGTCTAATGAGGGCAAACATTTGATGGTAACAGCTTCCCTGCGGGAGATATTCTCTTTGCTAAAATCGCCTTATTAGCCTCAGTTAAGATACAATTCAGTACCCTATCCTAAAGCTTGCTGTTAGGAGGGAATCTGCAGCTTGCAGTGAAAGTGCTTCAAGAGAGGAATCTAACGAGAGCCAGCATTTGATGGTAGCAGCTTCCCTGCGGGAGATAGTCTCTTTTCCAAAATCGCATTATTAGGCGAAAGTAAGATACAATTCAGTACCCTATCCTAAAGCTGGCTGTTAGGAGGGAATCTGCAGCTTGCAGAGAAAGCGCTTCCAGAGGGGAGTCTAACGAGGGCAAACATTTGGTGGTAGCAGCTTCCCTGCGGGAGATAGTCTCTTTGCCAAAATCGCATTATTAGGCGAAAGTAAGTTACAATTCAGTACCCTATCCTAAAGCTTGCTGTTAGGAGGGAATCTGCAGCTTGCAGTGAAAGCACTTCCAGAGGGGAGTCTAACGAGGGCAAACATTTGATGGTAGCAGCTTCCCTGCGGGAGATACTCTCTTTTCCAAAATCGCATTATTAGGCGAAAGTAAGTTACAATTCAGTACCCTATCCTAAAGCTTGCTGTTAGGAGGGAATCTGCAGCTTGCAGTGAAAGCGCTTCCAGAGGGGAGTCTAACGAGGGCAAACATTTGATGGTAGCAGCTTCCCTGCGGGAGATACTCTCTTTGCCAAAATCGCATTATTAGCCGCAGTTAAGTTACAATTCAGTACCCTATCCTAAAGCTTGCTGTTAGGACGGAATCTGCAGCTTGCAGTGAACGCGCTTCCAGAGGGGAGTCTAATGAGGGCAAACATTTGATGGTAGCAGCTTCCCTGCGGGATATACTCTCTTTTCCAAAACCGCATTATTTGGCGAAAGTAAGTTACAATTCAGTACCCTATCCTAAAGCTTGCTGTTAGGAGGGAATCTGCAGCTTGCAGTGAAAGCGCTTCCAGAGGGGAGTCTAATGAGGGCAAACATATGATGGTAGCAGCTTCCCTGCGGGAGATACTCTCTTTGCCAAAATCGCATTATTAGGCGAAAGTAAGTTACAATTCAGTACCCTATCCTAAAGCTTGCTGTTAGGAGGGAATCTGCAGCTTGCAGTGAAAGTGCTTCAAGAGAGGAATCTAACGAGAGCCAGCATTTGATGGTAGCAGCTTCCCTGCGGGAGATACTCTCTTTGCCAAAATCGCATTATTAGGCGAAAGTAAGTTACAATTCAGTACCCTATCCTAAAGCTTGCTGTTAGGAGGGAATCTGCAGCTTGCAGAGAAAGAGCGTCCAGAGGGGAGTCTAATGACGGCAAATATTTGATGGTAGCAGCTTCCCTGCGGGAGATAGTCTCTTTGCCAAAATCGCATTATTAGGCGAAAGTAAGTTACAATTCAGTACCCTATCCTAAAGATTGCTGTTAGGAGGGAATCTGCAGCTTGCAGTGAAAGCGCTTCCAGAGGGGAGTCTAATGAGGGCAAACATTTGATGGTAGCAGCTTCCCTGCGGGAGATACTCTCTTTGCCAAAATCGCATTATTAGGCGAAAGTAAGTTACAATTCAGTGCCCTATCCTAAAGCTTGCTGTTAGGAGGGAATCTGCAGCTTGCAGTGAAAGCGCTTCCAGAGGGTAGTCTAACGAGGGAAAACATTTGATGGTAGCAGCTTCCCTGCGGGAGATACTCTCTTTGCTAAAAACGCATTATTAGGCGAAAGTAAGTTACAATTCAGTACCCTATCCTAACACTTGCTGTTAGGAGGGAATCTGCAGCTTGCAGTGAAAGCGCCTCCAGAGGGGAGTCTAATGAGGGGAAACATTTGATGGTAGTAGCTTCCCTGCGGGAGATACTCTCTTTGCCATAATCGGATTATTAGGCGAAAGTAAGTTACAATTCAGTACCCTATCCTAAAGCTTGCTGTTAGGAGGGAATCTGCAGCTTGCAGTGAAAGCACTTCCAGAGGGGAGTCTAACGAGGGCAAACATTTGATGGTAGCAACTTCCCTGCGGGAGGTACTCTCTTTGCCAAAATCGCATTATTAGGCGAAAGTAAGTTACAATTCAGTACCCTATCCTAAAGCTTGCTGTTAGGAGGGAATCTGCAGCTTGCAGTGAAAGCGCTTCCAGAGGGGAGTCTAATGAGGGCAAACATTTGATGGTAGCAGCTTCCCTGCGGGAGATACTCTCTTTGCCAAAATCACATTATTAGGCGAAAGTAAGTTACAATTCAGTACCCTATCCTAAAGCTTGGTGTTAGGAGGGAATCTGCAGCTTGCAGTGAAAGCGCTTCCGGAGGGGAGTCTAATGAGGGCAAACATTTGATGGTAGCAGCTTCCCTGCGGGAGATATTCTCTTTGCCATAATCGCATTATTAGCCGCAGTTAAGTTACAATTCAGTACCCTATCCTAAAGCTTGCTGTTAGGAGGGAATCTGCAGCTTGCAGTGAAAGCGCTTCCAGAGGGGAGTCTAATGAGGGCAAAGATTTGATGTTAGCAGCTTCCCTGTGGGTGATACTCTCTTTGCCATAATCGCCTTATTAGCCGCAGTTAAGTTACAATTCAGTACCCTATCCTAAAGCTTGCTGTTAGGAGGGAATCTGCAGCTTGCAGTGAAATCGCTTCCAGAGGGGAGTCTAATGAGGGCAAACATTTAGTGGCAGCAGCTTCCCTGCGGGAGATATTCTCTTTGCCAAAATCGCATTATTAGGCGAAAGTAAGTTACAATTCAGTACCCTATCCTAAAGCTTGCTGTTAGGAGGGAATCTGCAGCTTGCAGTGAAAGCGCTTCCAGAGGGGAGTCTAATGAGGGCAAACATTTGATGGTAGCAGCTTCCCTGCGGGAGATATTCTCTTTGCCAAAATCGCCTTATTATCCGCAGTTAAGTTACAATTCAGTACCCTGTCCTACAGCTTGCTGTTAGGAGGGAATCTGCAGCTTGCAGTGAAAGCGCTTCCAGAGGGGAGTCTAACGAGGGCAAACATTTGATGGTAGCAGCTTCCCTGCGGGAGATACTCTCTTTTCCAAAATCGCATTTTTAGCCGCAGTTAAGTTACAATTCAGTACACTATCCTAAAGCTTGCTGTTAGGAGGGAATCTGCAGCTTGCAGTGAAAGCGCTTCCAGAGGGGAGTCTAATGAGGGCAAACATTTGATGGTAGCAGCTTCCCTGCGGGAGATACTCTCTTTGCCAAAATCGCATTATTAGGCGAAAGTAAGATACAATTCAGTACCCTATCCTAAAGCTTGCTCTTAGGAGGGAATCTGCAGCTTGCAGTGAAAGCACTTCCAGAGGGGAGTCTAATGACGGCAAATATTTGATGGTAGCAGCTTCCCTGCGGGAGATATTCTCTTTGCCAAAATCGCCTTATTAGCCGCAGTTAAGTTACAATTCAGTACCCTGTCCTACAGCTTGCTGTTAGGAGGGAATCTGCAGCTTGCAGTGAAAGCGCTTCCAGACGGGAGTCTAATGAGGGCAAACATTTGATGGTAACAGCTTCCCTGCGGGAGATATTCTCTTTGCTAAAATCGCCTTATTAGCCTCAGTTAAGATACAATTCAGTACCCTATCCTAAAGCTTGCTGTTAGGAGGGAATCTGCAGCTTGCAGTGAAAGCACTTCCAGAGGGGAGTCTAACGAGGGCAAACATTTGATGGTAGCAGCTTCCCTGCGGGAGATACTCTCTTTGCCAAAATCGCATTATTAGGCGAAAGTAAGTTACAATTCAGTACCCTATCCTAAAGCTTGCTGTTAGGAGGGAATCTGCAGCTTGCAGTGAAAGCGCTTCCAGAGGGGAGTCTAATGAGAGCAAACATTTGATGGTAGCAGCTTCCCTGCGGGAGATACTCTCTTTTCCAAAATCGCATTTTTAGCCGCAGTTAAGTTACAATTCAGTACACTATCCTAAAGCTTGCTGTTAGGAGGGAATCTGCAGCTTGCAGTGAACGCGCTTCCAGAGGGGAGTCTAATGAGGGCAAACATTTGATGGTAGCAGCTTCCCTGCGGGAGATACTCTCTTTGCCAAAATCGCATTATTAGGCGAAAGTAAGTTACAATTCAGTACCCTATCCTAAACTTGCTGTTAGGAGGGTATCTGCAGCTTGCAGTGAAAGCACTTCCAGAGGGGAGTCTAATGAGGGCAAACATTAGATGGTAGCAGCTTCCCTGCGGGAGATAGTCTCTTTTCCAAAATCGCATTATTAGGCGAAAGTAAGTTACAATTCAGTACCCTATCCTAAAGCTTGCTGTTAGGAGGGAATCTGCAGCTTGCAGTGAAAGCGCTTCCAGAGGGGAGTCTAATGAGGGCAAACATTTGATGGTAGCAGCTTCCCTGCGGGAGATACTCTCTTTGCCAAAATCGCATTATTAGGCGAAAGTAAGATACAATTCAGTACCCTATCCTAAAGCTTGCTCTTAGGAGGGAATCTGCAGCTTGCAGTGAAAGCACTTCCAGAGGGGAGTCTAATGACGGCAAATATTTGATGGTAGCAGCTTCCCTGCGGGAGATAGTCTCTTTGCCAAAATCGCATTATTAGGCGAAAGTAAGATACAATTCAGTACCCTATCCTAAAGCTTGCTGTTAGGAGGGAATCTGCAGCTTGCAGTGAAAGCGCTTCCAGAGGGGAGTCTAATGAGGGCAAACATTTGATGGTAGCAGCTTCCCTGCGGGAGATACTCTCTTTTCCAAAATCGCATTATTAGCCGCAGTTAAGTTACAATTCAGTACCCTATCCTAAAGCTTGCTGTTAGGAGGGAATCTGCAGCTTGCAGTGAAAGCGCTTCCAGAGGGGAGTCTAATGAGGGCAAACATTAGATGGTAGCAGCTTCCCTGCGGGAGATACTCTCTTTTCCAAAATCGCATTATTAGGCGAAAGTAAGTTACAATTCAGTACCCTATCCTAAAGCTTGCTGTTAGGAGGGAATCTGCAGCTTGCAGAGAAAGCGCTTCCAGAGGGGAATCTAATGAGGGCCAACATTTGATGTTAGCAGCTTCCCTGCGGGAGATACTCTCTTTGCCATAATCTGATTATTAGGCGAAAGTAAGTTACAATTCAGTACCCTATCCTAAAGCTTGCTGTTAGGAGGGAATCTGCAGCTTGCAGTGAAAGCAATTCCAGAGGGGAGTCTAATGAGGGCAAACATTTGATGGTAGCAGCTTCCCTGCGGGAGATACTCTCTTTGCCAAAATCGCATTATTAGGCGAAAGTTAGTTACAATTCAGTACCCTATCCTAAAGCTTGCTGTTAGGAGGGAATCTGCAGCTTGCAGTGAAAGCGCTTCCAGAGGGGAGTCTAACGAGGGCAAACATTTGATGGTAGCAGCTTCCCTGCGGGAGATACTCTCTTTGCCAAAATCGCATTATTAGGCGAAAGTAAGTTACAATTCAGTACCCTATCCTAAAGCTTGCTGTTAGGAGGGAATCTGCAGCTTGCAGTGAAAGCGCTTCCAGAGGGGAGTCTAACGAGGGCAAACATTTGATGGTAGCAGCTTCCCTGCGGGAGATACTCTCTTTGCCAAAATCGCATTATTAGCCGCAGTTAAGTTACAATTCAGTACACTATCCTAAAGCTTGCTGTTAGGAGGGAATCTGCAGCTTGCCGTGAAAGCGCTTCCAGAGGGGAGTCTAATGAGGGCAAACATTTGATGGTAGCAGCTTCCCTGCGGGAGATACTCTCTTTGCCAAAATCGCATTATTAGGCGAAAGTAAGTTACAATTCAGTACCCTATCCTAAAGCTTGCTGTTAGGAGGGAATCTGCAGCTTGCAGAGAAAGCGCTTCCAGAGGGGAGTCTAACGAGGGCAAACATTTGATGGTAGCAGCTTCCCTGCGGGAAGCAAGCTGCAGATTCCCTCCTAACAGCAAGCTTTAGGATAGGGTACTGAATTGTAACTTACTTTCGCCTAATAAAGTGATTTTGGAAAAGAGAGTATCTCCCGCAGGGAAGCTGCTACCATCAAGTGTTTGCCCTCTTTAGACTTCCCTCTGGAAGCGCTTTCACTGCAAGCTGCAGATTCCCCTGGTGGAGCTTGAGGCCATTTCCTCTTGTCCTGTCCCCTGTCACTTGGGAGAAATGGCCATCATCCTCCTCTCTACAATCTCCTTTCAGGTAATTGTAGGAGCAATGAAGTCTCCCCTCAGCCTCCTTTTCTCCAGACTAAACAACCCCAGTCCTCTCAGCTGTTTCTCATAAGGCCATGTGTGTACATAAAAAAGCGCTGACTTTTTTGAGAGGAACTAGGAGCACTACAGACAGACAGAGGATTATAAAAAGGGGAGGGACTAGCACAAAGATTCAGAAACAGCAAGAGGAGCAAAGGGGAGTATCAAGAGAATGAGTAACGCAAATTGGTAGAAAGATGGAAAAGGAGAAAAAAAGTATGGACAGAGAACTGATACTGAAGACTGGGGGAAAAAAGAGAGAGAAAAGAGCACAGAAAAATTAAAGAGTAGGGGTATAGGGATACCTGGGAACAGTAATTGTAGCAGCACGATAAATGAAAGGAACAAAAAAGTCCAGGTCTAAAATGTTCGTTACCTAGTTCCATCACTGTCACAACTAGCAATGTTGCAGTGACAGCACGCATACTGTTATTTCTTGTAAGGATGCTTTCAGACACATAGTAGTGTTGTTCTAGCTGAGAATGTAAGGCAGAGTTAATAAAACACAGCTGCTCCCCAGGCACTCTTTATACCTGTGAGGGCTTCACCACACCCCAGTCACAGGTGGTGGGTGGGAAGGGCCAGGGGGTATATAAGCTACAGGCCTTGGCTCTGGAGGTCATTTAGGTTGTGGTTTATCCTTGAGATTAGAGTTTTGCTGCTGTTTCAATTCATTATATATTTTAGGCTAGTTGGGTAAGTGGTGTTTTTTGGCTTTTTATTTTGATTTTTTTTTTTCTGATCCTCTAAAGAAGCAGAGGCATCTGTTGGAGGAGGTATGAGCTTTGGAAGAGTCCAGGCAAAGCAGCACATACAGCTGTAACTATGGGGCTTTTTTGTCAGTAATTTTTGATTGGGTGTTGGAGGGGGCAAGATGTTTTAATGGTTTGTTTTCCTTCTTTGTTTTTTTTCTGGGTGCTTTGCCTGGAGTTTTTAGTTATGGGATGATTTGTTGTTGTTCCTCATTCTGTGTGGCATGATGTATTGGCCCTAGGGGCTCTGCAGTTTGTAATGGGCATCTTGTGGGTGATAATAACCTGGAATGAGCCTTGTTGGCCTGTGGTAGGAAGTTGAGTCTGTGGGTTGGTGGAAGATAGAAGGGGCCAGGGGAGCCTTGGGAAGGGCTCAGGAGCCCAGCTCCCAGGGAATAGCAACACAGAAGGGTCAGGGGGGTTAAAATATAGGACAGGTTCTGTTAAGAAGGAGCAGGGTTCCTTCTCTGATACTTCAGGGGTAGAAAAGGGCTTTAATGGTTTGGGGAAAGGGAGATGGGTTCATCAGTCTTTCTTGGGTCAGTTTGGTGGTCAGATGCAAGTGCCATTCAGGTGTCTGTTGTTCTAGTCTCTCTGTAGCCAACGAGGTAACGATGAGGTTGAGACACAAGTTGAAAAGCATTAGTTACCCTAAGAAATGTAATCTCTAGGGCTGTGAGATCTCTGCTCCCTTATACTTTCTACTTATTGTGTTCCTCAACCAACTTCTTTGCATCCATCCTGTCTCCATCCATCTGAATGTCCAGAGAAGAGTACTGTAGCTGGTGAGGGGGCTGGTGAATAAGCCTTATGAGGAGTGGCTGAGAGGGCTGGGGGTGTTTAGCCTGGAGAAGAGGAGGCTGAGGGGAGATCTCATTGCTGAAAGGAGGTTGTGGAGATAAGGGAGCTGGCCACCTCTCCAAAGTGACAGGGGACAGGACAAGAGGGAATAGCCTCAAGCTCTGCCAGGGAAGGTTCAGGCTGTACATCAGGAAAAAATATTTCACTGAAAGGGTTATTAGGGATGGGCAAAGGCTGCTCAAGGAGGTGGTAGAGTCACCTTCCCTGGAGGTGTTTAAAGGACGGGTGGCCGAAGTGCTGAGGGACGTGGTTTAGTGATTGATAGGAATGGTTGGACTCAATGATCCAATGGGTCTTTTCCAACCGGGTGATCCTATGAATATCAGACACCTTGCTACTTAAACATATGGACTCACTGCCTATCTACAGTGCAGGATTCTGCTGCTTGTTTCCCTTGCATTTCTCAGGGAAGAGATTGGATATTGTTTTGGCTCGTAACAGTTAGCAGCTGAGCAACTCTTTTTCATCTGGTCTGTGGGCACACAAGCCTCCCTTATTTAGTAGAGTTTTGGATTTTTCCTGAACTTACCAGTGAGGTTTGCTTTGTTATTGCTTACAGCGGTTGTTACCTTGTCCCTGTTATCCATGGTGTTTTTTTACGGTCATTGAGTTTCCAATTTAGGTCTTAGAGCAGTCAAATCCCACTGTTGCGAGTTTTTTATTGGCTGACTGCCTCTGTAATTCCAGTCTCCATTGCTGTGTGGTGAGTGTCCTGTGTTTTTATGTCTTCTGTGTTAATAATCTTTACTGGGTTTTGATAAGAATATTCTTTTTCAAGTTCTTCTTGTTTACTCCTGTGACTAAAGTCTGGTAACTTCCTAGAATTAGGATCTCCATGGCTCATCTTTCTTTTGTCCTGGGTATCACCACTACTGGTCCTACAACTTAAGTGGTGAGGAGGAGAGGAGAAGCAAGCAGACAGCAGAGAATTTTGGGGTGCCAGTGAGGTAGTCAGGCTTTTTCTCATCATTGTGGGGCTGATGGTGAGGAGGAAGTTGAGTATGTCTAGAAGAGCAAAGTGTTCTTTGGCAACATAGTATTTACTTTTGGTTTGGCAGGCACTGTGTGGGCCACCTTGGGAATGGGAAGAGCATTTGAGATGAGCTGGGTAGTAGGGAGAAGGAGCATGGGGCAGACTTCTCACAGGTGTGAGTAATTCTCTTAATTTAATTACCCTGGGTGATAACAGCTGCAGCATCTGACATAAGAACTGCTGTGGAGCAAGTGAGTGGAAGAACATGGCAGTTAGGCAGAGCAAGTTGTCATGTAAGGTGCTGACATTGATCAGTGCAATGCTGGCTGTTGGCACTATTTTAGTTTTCTCATTGGTTTTCTTACAGATGGCCAAGTGGAACCTGGCAACTGTAGGATCATCCCAGGGAGCTGATGCTCTTGGAGTTTTTTCTGCTGAGGAAGCCTCCTGGTGGTCTGAAAGCTAAGTTGAGGGACGGGGGCAGGGGTGGGGTGTGACAGAGGGGAGAAGGCTGGGGATGGCAGGGTGGAGTTTTAAAAGTAGCCTAGGGGAGAGGGCTGTGCAGGAAATGTCCCCTTTGGGCATGGAGAGCTGGAGGGTGTTACTTCTCAGCCCAAAGCTAGCATGTTCCAGGTAGGGCCGTTCCAGCTTGTGTGTGCTGTGTGCTTTATATTCTGTTTCTCTTTCATGTTTCTTAAGCCTTGATGTCCCCTTTGCTTTAAAGGAATGCAGCATATGACTTGAGCAGCATCTCGAGGGTCTTGAATGCCTGTACTCATGGGTACAATGCCAATTAGGCACTGTTCTTCTTGCATCATAACCTAAGTGTGGATTGGCTTCACATTTTCAAAGTTTCTAGTCAGCCATCTTTTCCTGTGACCTTGCAGACTGTGTTGGTGGCCACAATCGCTAGTCTTGTATTTTCAAGGATCCCTGTAGGCCTAAGACTTCTTCCATGCATCTTGTGTCTTTAGACATTTAAAAGGTGATCCTCTCACGTACATCATCCCAGTCTTGGCCACATACCATTGTAATGAGGGATCCTTTACAGCATGCCGGACATGCCTCGAGCACCATATCTAGGGTCCTGAATGCTTGTACCCATCAATGCACTGTCGATTGGGCACTGCTTTTCTTGCATCGTGCTCCTAAAGCCGGGATCGTTCTCGTGTTTTGGCACTGTGTTTTTCTCCTTGTTTTCCTTGCAGATGCTGAAGAGGAACCCAGTGACTGCAGGATTATTTCTGTTAGCTGATGTGATTTGAGCTGCTTTGGCCAAGGACAGCTTCATTCGTGGCCCTCTGAAAGCTAAGTTGAGGGACCAGATTTGGGAAGCGGGAGGCGGGTTGGGGATAGCAGGGAGGGGTTTTGAAGGTAGCCTAGGCTGTGCAGGGAGAGTCCTCTTTGGGCAGGTGAAGGCAGAGGGGCGTACTTCTGAGCCCAAACCCTGCATGGGCAGGGCAGTTCCAGCCTGTATCTGTTGTTATCTAGTTTGTGTAGTCACTGTGCTGTGTCTGAAATTTTCTGCAGGTCTTGATGTCCTCTTTTGTACTCGAGGCATGCCGGATGTGCCTTGGGCACCATGTCTAGGGTCCCAAATGCTCGTACTGATCAAAGCAGTGTCGATGGGGCACTGCTTTTCTTTCTTCACATTTTTAAAGCGTGGATCGCTCTTGTGTTTTGGAAGCATCCGGTCAGTTGTCTTCTGCTGCAGCCTTGCAGCCGGCCTTATTATCCAGGATAGTTAGTCTTCCGTTTTGTTGGATCCCTGTTCTGGGACTTGTTCCATCCATCCTCTGCATCTTTAGGACTTTAAAAGGGTTTCTTGCCCGTTCATCTTGCCAGTTGCAGCCACATCTCTTTGGAACCATCTTTGCTTTTCCAGGGCTACCGTAGGTTCTTCCTCAGAGCCCTGTCCATTGCCTTGCCCATTGGCAAGCGTGGTCCAAGAGTCCTCCATGTTGCTGCAAATCTTCTTTTGTCCTCGGTTCACGACATCGGTCTTGTGTGTTAGTGTTCCGTGTGTATTTGTGTCCAGTTCAAGCTGCTCTGCCTGGTGCATGGAGGAGGTGATAAGAGTCAGCCAAGGTATAGCGGCCCGGTTCTTATCTTAATGTTTTAATGTGACTAGACCATGCAGTCTAGGGGCATCCATTACTTTGGAGAGCTAGCAGCCCTAAGTGTGGTAGTTTCTGCTAGTCTCTGAAACCATGGAGGGGATGCAGAGAAGTACTGTAGGGAAGCTGCTATGATCAAATTCTGGCTTTTGTTAGAGTCTTCTCTGGAAGCGCCTTCACTGCAAGCTGCAGAAGAATGTCTAACAGAACGGTTTAGTATAGGGTACTGAATTGTGACTTACTTTCGCCTAATAAGGCGATTTGGGAAAAGAGAGTGTCTCCCGCAGGGAAGATGCTAGCATGGAATGCTGCTGTTTCTGAATGTCTTCTCTTAGAGTGCTTTCAGTGCAAAGCAAGGCTTGTAGAATGTTCAGTCTCGGCTTGTGTACAGTAACATCAGAATGGCGGTTAAAGTGTCACTTTGAAATTTCATACCGTTCAGCACAAGGACTGCGGGGAATCTGCTACAATCAAATGCTGGCTCTCAGTAGAGTCTTCTCCGGAAGTGCTTTCACTTCAAGCTGGTTAAGCTCGACTAACAGAACGTTTAATATAAGGTACTGAGTTGAGACTGAACTGCACCTCCACCCCCTGCGGCCCTGCTCTTACCCCCTGCGGCCCTGCTCTTACCCCCTGCGGCCCTGCTCTTACCCCCTGCGGCCCTGCTCTTACCCTTGTCCGGTATTTTCCGCACTTGCCCGGCCCGACTTGGGCCCCTCCCGGCCCGACTTGGGCCCTTGTCCCGTGTTCTCCGCCCTTGTCCGCCCCTCTGTGCCCTTGTCCCGTGTTCTCCGCCCTTGTCCGCCCCTCTGTGCCCTTGTCCCGTGTTCTCCGCCATTGTCCGCCCCTCTGTGGCCTTGTCCCGTGTTCTCCGCCATTGTCCGCCACTCTGTGGCCTTGTACCGTGTTCTCCGCCCTTGTCCGCCCCTCTGTGGCCTTGTCCCGTATTCTCTGGGCCCGTGTCCCGTATTCTCTGGGCCCGTGTCCCGTATTCTCTGGGCCCGTGTCCCGTATTCTCTGGGCCCGTGTCCCGTATTCTCTGGGCCCGTGTCCCGTATTCTCTGGGCCCGTGTCCCGTATTCTCTGGGCCCGTGTCCCGTATTCTCTGGGCCCGTGTCCCGTATTCTCTGGGCCCGTGTCCCGTATTCTCTGGGCCCGTGTCCCGTATTCTCCTAACTTGTCCGCCCCTCTGGGCCCTTGTCCCGTATTCTCCTAAATTGTCCGCCCCTCTGGGCCCTTGTCCCGTATTCTCCTAACTTGTCCGCCCCTCTGGGCCCTTGTCCCGTATTCTCTGAAATTGTCCGCCCCTCTGGGCCCTTGTCCGCCCCTCTGGGACCTTGTCCCGTATTCTCCGAAATTGTCCGCCAATCTGGGCCCTTGTCCGCCCCTCTGGGACCTTGTCCCGTATTCTCCGAACTTGTCCGCGCCTCTTTGGCCTGGTCGGGCCCTCTTTGGCCTGGTCGGGCCCTCTTTGCCCTTGTCCGCCCCTATTTGCACTTTTCCGCCCGTCTTCGCCCTTTTTCGGTATTCCCCACACTTGTCCGCCCGTCCTTGCCCTTGTCCGCCCGTCCTTGCCCTTGTCCGCCCGTCCTTGCCCTTGTCCGGTATTCTGCAATCTTGTCCGGTATTCTGCAATCTTGTCCGGTATTCTGCAATCTTGTCCGCCCCTCTCTGCCCATGTCCGGTATTCTCCGCACTTGTCCGCCCCTCTCTGCCCATGTCTGGTATTCTCCGATCTTGTCCGCCCCTCTCTGCCCATGTCTGGTATTCTCCGCCCTTGTCCGCCCCTCTCTGCCCATGTCTGGTATTCTCCGCCCTTGTCCGCCCCTCTTAGCCCTTGTCCGCCCCTCTTAGCCCTTGTCCGCCCCTCTTAGCCCTTGTCCGCCCCTCTTAGCCCTTGTCCGCCCCTCTTAGCCCTTGTCCGCCCCTCTTAGCCCTTGTCCGCCCCTCTTAGCCCTTGTCCGCCCCTCTTAGCCCTTGTCCGCCCCTCTTAGCCCTTGTCCGCCCCTCTTAGCCCTTGTCCGCCCCTCTTAGCCCTTGTCCGCCCCTCTTAGCCCTTGTCCGCCCCTCTTAGCCCTTGTCCGCCCCTCTTAGCCCTTGTCCGCCCCTCTTAGCCCTTGTCCGCCCCTCTTAGCCCTTGTCCGCCCCTCTTAGCCCTTGTCCGCCCCTCTTAGCCCTTGTCCGCCCCTCTTAGCCCTTGTCCGCCCCTCTTAGCCCTTGTCCGCCCCTCTTAGCCCTTGTCCGCCCCTCTTAGCCCTTGTCCGCCCCTCTTAGCCCTTGTCCGCCCCTCTTAGCCCTTGTCCGCCCCTCTTAGCCCTTGTCCGCCCCTCTTAGCCCTTGTCCGCCCCTCTTAGCCCTTGTCCGCCCCTCTTAGCCCTTGTCCGCCCCTCTTAGCCCTTGTCCGCCCCTCTTAGCCCTTGTCCGCCCCTCTTAGCCCTTGTCCGCCCCTCTTAGCCCTTGTCCGCCCCTCTTAGCCCTTGTCCGCCCCTCTTAGCCCTTGTCCGCCCCTCTTAGCCCTTGTCCGCCCCTCTTAGCCCTTGTCCGCCCCTCTTAGCCCTTGTCCGCCCCTCTTAGCCCTTGTCCGCCCCTCTTAGCCCTTGTCCGCCCCTCTTAGCCCTTGTCCGCCCCTCTTAGCCCTTGTCCGCCCCTCTTAGCCCTTGTCCGCCCCTCTTAGCCCTTGTCCGCCCCTCTTAGCCCTTGTCCGCCCCTCTTAGCCCTTGTCCGCCCCTCTTAGCCCTTGTCCGCCCCTCTTAGCCCTTGTCCGCCCCTCTTAGCCCTTGTCCGCCCCTCTTAGCCCTTGTCCGCCCCTCTTAGCCCTTGTCCGCCCCTCTTAGCCCTTGTCCGCCCCTCTTAGCCCTTGTCCGCCCCTCTTAGCCCTTGTCCGCCCCTCTTAGCCCTTGTCCGCCCCTCTTAGCCCTTGTCCGCCCCTCTTAGCCCTTGTCCGCCCCTCTTAGCCCTTGTCCGCCCCTCTTAGCCCTTGTCCGCCCCTCTTAGCCCTTGTCCGCCCCTCTTAGCCCTTGTCCGCCCCTCTTAGCCCTTGTCCGCCCCTCTTAGCCCTTGTCCGCCCCTCTTAGCCCTTGTCCGCCCCTCTTAGCCCTTGTCCGCCCCTCTTAGCCCTTGTCCCGTATTCTCCGATGTTGTCCGCCCCTCTTAGCCCTTGTCCCGTATTCTCCGATGTTGTCCGCCCCTCTTAGCCCTTGTCCCGTATTCTCCGATGTTGTCCGCCCCTCTTAGCCCTTGTCCCGTATTCTCCGATGTTGTCCGCCCCTCTTAGCCCTTGTCCCGTATTCTCCGATGTTGTCCGCCCCTCTTAGCCCTTGTCCCGTATTCTCCGATGTTGTCCGCCCCTCTTAGCCCTTGTCCCGTATTCTCCGATGTTGTCCGCCCCTCTTAGCCCTTGTCCCGTATTCTCCGATGTTGTCCGCCCCTCTTAGCCCTTGTCCCGTATTCTCCGATGTTGTCCGCCCCTCTTAGCCCTTGTCCCGTATTCTCCGATGTTGTCCGCCCCTCTTAGCCCTTGTCCCGTATTCTCCGATGTTGTCCGCCCCTCTTAGCCCTTGTCCCGTATTCTCCGATGTTGTCCGCCCCTCTTAGCCCTTGTCCCGTATTCTCCGATGTTGTCCGCCCCTCTTAGCCCTTGTCCGCCCCTCTTAGCCCTTGTCCGCCCCTCTTAGCCCTTGTCCGCCCCTCTTAGCCCTTGTCCGCCCCTCTTAGCCCTTGTCCGCCCCTCTTAGCCCTTGTCCGCCCCTCTTAGCCCTTGTCCCGTATTCTCCGATGTTGTCCGCCCCTCTTAGCCCTTGTCCCGTATTCTCCGATGTTGTCCGCCCCTCTTAGCCCTTGTCCCGTATTCTCCGATGTTGTCCGCCCCTCTTAGCCCTTGTCCCGTATTCTCCGATGTTGTCCGCCCCTCTTAGCCCTTGTCCCGTATTCTCCGATGTTGTCCGCCCCTCTTAGCCCTTGTCCCGTATTCTCCGATGTTGTCCGCCCCTCTTAGCCCTTGTCCGCCCCTCTTAGCCCTTGTCCGCCCCTCTTAGCCCTTGTCCGCCCCTCTTAGCCCTTGTCCGCCCCTCTTAGCCCTTGTCCGCCCCTCTTAGCCCTTGTCCGCCCCTCTTAGCCCTTGTCCGCCCCTCTTAGCCCTTGTCCGCCCCTCTTAGCCCTTGTCCGCCCCTCTTAGCCCTTGTCCCGTATTCTCCGATGTTGTCCGCCCCTCTTAGCCCTTGTCCCGTATTCTCCGATGTTGTCCGCCCCTCTTAGCCCTTGTCCCGTATTCTCCGATGTTGTCCGCCCCTCTTAGCCCTTGTCCGCCCCTCTTAGCCCTTGTCCGCCCCTCTTAGCCCTTGTCCGCCCCTCTTAGCCCTTGTCCGCCCCTCTTAGCCCTTGTCCGCCCCTCTTAGCCCTTGTCCGCCCCTCTTAGCCCTTGTCCGCCCCTCTTAGCCCTTGTCCGCCCCTCTTAGCCCTTGTCCGCCCCTCTTAGCCCTTGTCCGCCCCTCTTAGCCCTTGTCCGCCCCTCTTAGCCCTTGTCCGCCCCTCTTAGCCCTTGTCCGCCCCTCTTAGCCCTTGTCCGCCCCTCTTAGCCCTTGTCCGCCCCTCTTAGCCCTTGTCCGCCCCTCTTAGCCCTTGTCCGCCCCTCTTAGCCCTTGTCCGCCCCTCTTAGCCCTTGTCCGCCCCTCTTAGCCCTTGTCCGCCCCTCTTAGCCCTTGTCCGCCCCTCTTAGCCCTTGTCCGCCCCTCTTAGCCCTTGTCCGCCCCTCTTAGCCCTTGTCCGCCCCTCTTAGCCCTTGTCCCGTATTCTCCGATGTTGTCCGCCCCTCTTAGCCCTTGTCCCGTATTCTCCGATGTTGTCCGCCCCTCTTAGCCCTTGTCCCGTATTCTCCGATGTTGTCCGCCCCTCTTAGCCCTTGTCCCGTATTCTCCGATGTTGTCCGCCCCTCTTAGCCCTTGTCCCGTATTCTCCGATGTTGTCCGCCCCTCTTAGCCCTTGTCCCGTATTCTCCGATGTTGTCCGCCCCTCTTAGCCCTTGTCCCGTATTCTCCGATGTTGTCCGCCCCTCTTAGCCCTTGTCCCGTATTCTCCGATGTTGTCCGCCCCTCTTAGCCCTTGTCCCGTATTCTCCGATGTTGTCCGCCCCTCTTAGCCCTTGTCCCGTATTCTCCGATGTTGTCCGCCCCTCTTAGCCCTTGTCCCGTATTCTCCGATGTTGTCCGCCCCTCTTAGCCCTTGTCCCGTATTCTCCGATGTTGTCCGCCCCTCTTAGCCCTTGTCCCGTATTCTCCGATGTTGTCCGCCCCTCTTAGCCCTTGTCCGCCCCTCTTAGCCCTTGTCCGCCCCTCTTAGCCCTTGTCCGCCCCTCTTAGCCCTTGTCCGCCCCTCTTAGCCCTTGTCCGCCCCTCTTAGCCCTTGTCCGCCCCTCTTAGCCCTTGTCCGCCCCTCTTAGCCCTTGTCCGCCCCTCTTAGCCCTTGTCCGCCCCTCTTTGCCCTTGTCCGCCCCTCTTTGCCCTTGTCCGCCCCTCTTTGCCCTTGTCCGCCCCTCTTTGCCCTTGTCCGCCCCTCTTTGCCCTTGTCCGCCCCTCTTTGCCCTTGTCCGCCCCTCTTTGCCCTTGTCCCGTATTCTCCGAACTTGTCCGCCCCTCTTTGCCCTTGTCCCGTATTCTCCGAACTTGTCCGCCCCTCTTTGCCCTTGTCCCGTATTCTCCGAACTTGTCCGCCCCTCTTTGCCCTTGTCCGCCCCTCTTTGCCCTTGTCCGCCCCTCTTTGCCCTTGTCCGCCCCTCTTTGCCCTTGTCCGCCCCTCTTTGCCCTTGTCCGCCCCTCTTTGCCCTTGTCCGCCCCTCTTTGCCCTTGTCCGCCCCTCTTTGCCCTTGTCCGCCCCTCTTTGCCCTTGTCCGCCCCTCTTTGCCCTTGTCCGCCCCTCTTTGCCCTTGTCCGCCCCTCTTTGCCCTTGTCCGCCCCTCTTTGCCCTTGTCCGCCCCTCTTTGCCCTTGTCCGCCCCTCTTTGCCCTTGTCCGCCCCTCTTTGCCCTTGTCCGCCCCTCTTTGCCCTTGTCCGCCCCTCTTTGCCCTTGTCCGCCCCTCTTTGCCCTTGTCCGCCCCTCTTTGCCCTTGTCCGCCCCTCTTTGCCCTTGTCCGCCCCTCTTTGCCCTTGTCCGCCCCTCTTTGCCCTTGTCCGCCCCTCTTTGCCCTTGTCCGCCCCTCTTTGCCCTTGTCCGCCCCTCTTTGCCCTTGTCCCGTATTCTCCGAACTTGTCCGCCCCTCTTTGCCCTTGTCCCGTATTCTCCGAACTTGTCCGCCCCTCTTTGCCCTTGTCCCGTATTCTCCGAACTTGTCCGCCCCTCTTTGCCCTTGTCCGCCCCTCTTTGCCCTTGTCCGCCCCTCTTTGCCCTTGTCCGCCCCTCTTTGCCCTTGTCCGCCCCTCTTTGCCCTTGTCCGCCCCTCTTTGCCCTTGTCCGCCCCTCTTTGCCCTTGTCCGCCCCTCTTTGCCCTTGTCCGCCCCTCTTTGCCCTTGTCCGCCCCTCTTTGCCCTTGTCCGCCCCTCTTTGCCCTTGTCCGCCCCTCTTTGCCCTTGTCCGCCCCTCTTTGCCCTTGTCCGCCCCTCTTTGCCCTTGTCCGCCCCTCTTTGCCCTTGTCCGCCCCTCTTTGCCCTTGTCCGCCCCTCTTTGCCCTTGTCCGCCCCTCTTTGCCCTTGTCCGCCCCTCTTTGCCCTTGTCCCGTATTCTCCGATGTTGTCCGCCCCTCTTTGCCCTTGTCCCGTATTCTCCGATGTTGTCCGCCCCTCTTTGCCCTTGTCCCGTATTCTCCGATGTTGTCCGCCCCTCTTTGCCCTTGTCCCGTATTCTCCGATGTTGTCCGCCCCTCTTTGCCCTTGTCCCGTATTCTCCGATGTTGTCCGCCCCTCTTTGCCCTTGTCCCGTATTCTCCGATGTTGTCCGCCCCTCTTTGCCCTTGTCCCGTATTCTCCGATGTTGTCCGCCCCTCTTTGCCCTTGTCCGCCCCTCTTTGCCCTTGTCCGCCCCTCTTTGCCCTTGTCCGCCCCTCTTTGCCCTTGTCCGCCCCTCTTTGCCCTTGTCCGCCCCTCTTTGCCCTTGTCCCGTATTCTCCGATCTTGTCCGCCCCTCTTTGCCCTTGTCCCGTATTCTCCGATGTTGTCCGCCCCTCTTTGCCCTTGTCCGCCCCTCTTTGCCCTTGTCCGCCCCTCTTTGCCCTTGTCCGCCCCTCTTTGCCCTTGTCCGCCCCTCTTTGCCCTTGTCCGCCCCTCTTTGCCCTTGTCCGCCCCTCTTTGCCCTTGTCCGCCCCTCTTTGCCCTTGTCCGCCCCTCTTTGCCCTTGTCCGCCCCTCTTTGCCCTTGTCCGCCCCTCTTTGCCCTTGTCCGCCCCTCTTTGCCCTTGTCCCGTATTCTCCGATCTTGTCCGCCCCTCTTTGCCCTTGTCCCGTATTCTCCGATGTTGTCCGCCCCTCTTTGCCCTTGTCCCGTATTCTCCGATGTTGTCCGCCCCTCTTTGCCCTTGTCCCGTATTCTCCGATGTTGTCCGCCCCTCTTTGCCCTTGTCCCGTATTCTCCGATGTTGTCCGCCCCTCTTTGCCCTTGTCCCGTATTCTCCGATGTTGTCCGCCCCTCTTTGCCCTTGTCCCGTATTCTCCGATGTTGTCCGCCCCTCTTTGCCCTTGTCCCGTATTCTCCGATGTTGTCCGCCCCTCTTTGCCCTTGTCCGCCCCTCTTTGCCCTTGTCCGCCCCTCTTTGCCCTTGTCCGCCCCTCTTTGCCCTTGTCCGCCCCTCTTTGCCCTTGTCCGCCCCTCTTTGCCCTTGTCCGCCCCTCTTTGCCCTTGTCCGCCCCTCTTTGCCCTTGTCCGCCCCTCTTTGCCCTTGTCCGCCCCTCTTTGCCCTTGTCCGCCCCTCTTTGCCCTTGTCCGCCCCTCTTTGCCCTTGTCCGCCCCTCTTTGCCCTTGTCCGCCCCTCTTTGCCCTTGTCCGCCCCTCTTTGCCCTTGTCCCGTATTCTCCGATCTTGTCCGCCCCTCTTTGCCCTTGTCCCGTATTCTCCGATCTTGTCCGCCCCTCTTTGCCCTTGTCCCGTATTCTCCGATCTTGCCCGCCCCTCTTTGCCCTTGCCCGCCCCTCTTTGCCCTTGCCCGCCCCTCTTTGCCCTTGCCCGCCCCTCTTTGCCGTTGCCCGCCCCTCTTTGCCCTTGCCCGCCCCTCTTTGCCCTTGCCCGCCCCTCTTTGCCCTTGCCCGCCCCTCTTTGCCCTTGCCCGCCCCTCTTTGCCCTTGCCCGCCCCTCTTTGCCCTTGCCCGCCCCTCTTTGCCCTTGCCCGCCCCTCTTTGCCCTTGCCCGCCCCTCTTTGCCCTTGCCCGCCCCTCTTTGCCCTTGCCCGCCCCTCTTTGCCCTTGCCCGCCCCTCTTTGCCCTTGCCCGCCCCTCTTTGCCCTTGCCCGCCCCTCTTTGCCCTTGCCCGCCCCTCTTTGCCCTTGTCCGCCCCTCTTTGCCCTTGTCCCGTATTCTCCGATCTTGTCCGCCCCTCTTTGCCCTTGTCCGCCCCTCTTTGCCCTTGTCCGCCCCTCTTTGCCCTTGTCCGCCCCTCTTTGCCCTTGTCCGCCCCTCTTTGCCCTTGTCCGCCCCTCTTTGCCCTTGTCCGCCCCTCTTTGCCCTTGTCCGCCCCTCTTTGCCCTTGTCCGCCCCTCTTTGCCCTTGTCCGCCCCTCTTTGCCCTTGTCCGCCCCTCTTTGCCCTTGCCCGCCCCTCTTTGCCCTTGTCCGCCCCTCTTTGCCCTTGTCCCGTATTCTCCGATCTTGTCCGCCCCTCTTTGCCCTTGTCCGCCCCTCTTTGCCCTTGTCCGCCCCTCTTTGCCCTTGTCCGCCCCTCTTTGCCCTTGTCCGCCCCTCTTTGCCCTTGTCCGCCCCTCTTTGCCCTTGTCCGCCCCTCTTTGCCCTTGTCCGCCCCTCTTTGCCCTTGTCCGCCCCTCTTTGCCCTTGTCCGCCCCTCTTTGCCCTTGTCCGCCCCTCTTTGCCCTTGTCCGCCCCTCTTTGCCCTTGTCCGCCCCTCTTTGCCCTTGTCCGCCCCTCTTTGCCCTTGTCCGCCCCTCTTTGCCCTTGTCCGCCCCTCTTTGCCCTTGTCCGCCCCTCTTTGCCCTTGTCCGCCCCTCTTTGCCCTTGTCCCGTATTCTCCGATCTTGTCCGCCCCTCTTTGCCCTTGTCCCGTATTCTCCGATCTTGTCCGCCCCTCTTTGCCCTTGTCCCGTATTCTCCGATCTTGTCCGCCCCTCTTTGCCCTTGTCCGCCCCTCTTTGCCCTTGTCCGCCCCTCTTTGCCCTTGTCCGCCCCTCTTTGCCCTTGTCCGCCCCTCTTTGCCCTTGTCCGCCCCTCTTTGCCCTTGTCCGCCCCTCTTTGCCCTTGTCCGCCCCTCTTTGCCCTTGTCCGCCACTCTTTGCCCTTGTCCGCCCCTCTTTGCCCTTGTCCGCCCCTCTTTGCCCTTGTCCGCCCCTCTTTGCCCTTGTCCGCCCCTCTTTGCCCTTGTCCGCCCCTCTTTGCCCTTGTCCGCCCCTCTTTGCCCTTGTCCGCCCCTCTTTGCCCTTGTCCGCCCCTCTTTGCCCTTGTCCGCCCCTCTTTGCCCTTGTCCGCCCCTCTTTGCCCTTGTCCGCCCCTCTTTGCCCTTGTCCGCCCCTCTTTGCCCTTGTCCGCCCCTCTTTGCCCTTGTCCGCCCCTCTTTGCCCTTGTCCGCCCCTCTTTGCCCTTGTCCGCCCCTCTTTGCCCTTGTCCGCCCCTCTTTGCCCTTGTCCGCCCCTCTTTGCCCTTGTCCGCCCCTCTTTGCCCTTGTCCGCCCCTCTTTGCCCTTGTCCCGTATTCTCCGATCTTGTCCGCCCCTCTTTGCCCTTGTCCCTTGCCCCTCTTTGCCCTTGTCCCTTGCCCCTCTTTGGCCTTGTCCCTTGCCCCTCTTTGGCCTTGTCCCTTGCCCCTCTTTGGCCTTGTCCCTTGCCCCTCTTTGGCCTTGTCCCTTGCCCCTCTTTGGCCTTGTCCCTTGCCCCTCTTTGGCCTTGTCCCTTGCCCCTCTTTGGCCTTGTCCCTTGCCCCTCTTTGCCCTTGTCCCTTGCCCCTCTTTGCCCTTGTCCCTTGCCCCTCTTTGCCCTTGTCCCTTGCCCCTCTTTGCCCTTGTCCGCCCCTCTTTGCCCTTGTCCGCCCCTCTTTGCCCTTGTCCCGTATTCTCCGATCTTGTCCGCCCCTCTTTGCCCTTGTCCGCCCCTCTTTGGCCTTGTCCGCCCCTCTTTGGCCTTGTCCGCCCCTCTTTGCCCTTGTCCCTTGCCCCTCTTTGCCCTTGTCCGCCCCTCTTTGCCCTTGTCCCTTGCCCCTCTTTGCCCTTGTCCCTTGCCCCTCTTTGCCCTTGTCCCTTGCCCCTCTTTGCCCTTGTCCCTTGCCCCTCTTTGCCCTTGTCCCTTGCCCCTCTTTGCCCTTGTCCCTTGCCCCTCTTTGCCCTTGTCCCTTGCCCCTCTTTGCCCTTGTCCCTTGCCCCTCTTTGCCCTTGTCCCTTGCCCCTCTTTGCCCTTGTCCCTTGCCCCTCTTTGCCCTTGTCCCTTGCCCCTCTTTGCCCTTGTCCCTTGCCCCTCTTTGCCCTTGTCCCTTGCCCCTCTTTGCCCTTGTCCCTTGCCCCTCTTTGGCCTTGTCCCTTGCCCCTCTTTGCCCTTGTCCCTTGCCCCTCTTTGCCCTTGTCCCTTGCCCCTCTTTGCCCTTGTCCCTTGCCCCTCTTTGCCCTTGTCCCTTGCCCCTCTTTGCCCTTGTCCCTTGCCCCTCTTTGCCCTTGTCCCTTGCCCCTCTTTGCCCTTGTCCGCCCCTCTTTGCCCTTGTCCGCCCCTCTTTGCCCTTGTCCGCCCCTCTTTGCCCTTGTCCGCCCCTCTTTGCCCTTGTCCGCCCCTCTTTGCCCTTGTCCGCCCCTCTTTGCCCTTGTCCGCCCCTCTTTGCCCTTGTCCGCCCCTCTTTGCCCTTGTCCGCCCCTCTTTGCCCTTGTCCGCCCCTCTTTGCCCTTGTCCGCCCCTCTTTGCCCTTGTCCGCCCCTCTTTGCCCTTGTCCGCCCCTCTTTGCCCTTGTCCGCCCCTCTTTGCCCTTGTCCCGTATTCTGCGATCTTGTCCGCCCCTCTTTGCCCTTGTCCCGTATTCTGCGATCTTGTCCGCCCCTCTTTGCCCTTGTCCCGTATTCTGCGATCTTGTCCGCCCCTCTTTGCCCTTGTCCCGTATTCTGCGATCTTGTCCGCCCCTCTTTGCCCTTGTCCCGTATTCTCCGATCTTGTCCGCCCCTCTTTGCCCTTGTCCGCCCCTCTTTGCCCTTGTCCGCCCCTCTTTGCCCTTGTCCGCCCCTCTTTGCCCTTGTCCGCCCCTCTTTGCCCTTGTCCGCCCCTCTTTGCCCTTGTCCGCCCCTCTTTGCCCTTGTCCGCCCCTCTTTGCCCTTGTCCGCCCCTCTTTGCCCTTGTCCGCCCCTCTTTGCCCTTGTCCGCCCCTCTTTGCCCTTGTCCGCCCCTCTTTGCCCTTGTCCGCCCCTCTTTGCCCTTGTCCGCCCCTCTTTGCCCTTGTCCGCCCCTCTTTGCCCTTGTCCGCCCCTCTTTGCCCTTGTCCGCCCCTCTTTGCCCTTGTCCGCCCCTCTTTGCCCTTGTCCGCCCCTCTTTGCCCTTGTCCGCCCCTCTTTGCCCTTGTCCGCCCCTCTTTGCCCTTGTCCGCCCCTCTTTGCCCTTGTCCGCCCCTCTTTGCCCTTGTCCGCCCCTCTTTGCCCTTGTCCCGTATTCTCCGATCTTGTCCGCCCCTCTTTGCCCTTGTCCCGTATTCTCCGATCTTGTCCGCCCCTCTTTGCCCTTGTCCCGTATTCTCCGATCTTGTCCGCCCCTCTTTGCCCTTGTCCCGTATTCTCCGATCTTGTCCGCCCCTCTTTGCCCTTGTCCCGTATTCTCCGATCTTGTCCGCCCCTCTTTGCCCTTGTCCCGTATTCTCCGATCTTGTCCGCCCCTCTTTGCCCTTGTCCGCCCCTCTTTGCCCTTGTCCGCCCCTCTTTGCCCTTGTCCGCCCCTCTTTGCCCTTGTCCGCCCCTCTTTGCCCTTGTCCGCCCCTCTTTGCCCTTGTCCGCCCCTCTTTGCCCTTGTCCCGTATTCTCCGATCTTGTCCGCCCCTCTTTGCCCTTGTCCCGTATTCTCCGATCTTGTCCGCCCCTCTTTGCCCTTGTCCCGTATTCTCCGATCTTGTCCGCCCCTCTTTGCCCTTGTCCCGTATTCTCCGATCTTGTCCGCCCCTCTTTGCCCTTGTCCCGTATTCTCCGATCTTGTCCGCCCCTCTTTGCCCTTTTCCCGTATTCTCCGATCTTGTCCGCCCCTCTTTGCCCTTGTCCCGTATTCTCCGATCTTGTCCGCCCCTCTTTGCCCTTGTCCGCCCCTCTTTGCCCTTGTCCGCCCCTCTTTGCCCTTGTCCGCCCCTCTTTGCCCTTGTCCGCCCCTCTTTGCCCTTGTCCGCCCCTCTTTGCCCTTGTCCGCCCCTCTTTGCCCTTGTCCGCCCCTCTTTGCCCTTGTCCGCCCCTCTTTGCCCTTGTCCGCCCCTCTTTGCCCTTGTCCGCCCCTCTTTGCCCTTGTCCGCCCCTCTTTGCCCTTGTCCGCCCCTCTTTGCCCTTGTCCGCCCCTCTTTGCCCTTGTCCGCCCCTCTTTGCCCTTGTCCGCCCCTCTTTGCCCTTGTCCGCCCCTCTTTGCCCTTGTCCGCCCCTCTTTGCCCTTGTCCCGTATTCTCCGATCTTGTCCGCCCCTCTTTGCCCTTGTCCCGTATTCTCCGATCTTGTCCGCCCCTCTTTGCCCTTGTCCCGTATTCTCCGATCTTGTCCGCCCCTCTTTGCCCTTGTCCCGTATTCTCCGATCTTGTCCGCCCCTCTTTGCCCTTGTCCCGTATTCTCCGATCTTGTCCGCCCCTCTTTGCCCTTGTCCCGTATTCTCCGATCTTGTCCGCCCCTCTTTGCCCTTGTCCCGTATTCTCCGATCTTGTCCGCCCCTCTTTGCCCTTGTCCCCCCCTCTTTGCCCTTGTCCGCCCCTCTTTGCCCTTGTCCCGTATTCTCCGATCTTGTCCGCCCCTCTTTGCCCTTGTCCGCCCCTCTTTGCCCTTGTCCGCCCCTCTTTGCCCTTGTCCGCCCCTCTTTGCCCTTGTCCGCCCCTCTTTGCCCTTGTCCGCCCCTCTTTGCCCTTGTCCGCCCCTCTTTGCCCTTGTCCGCCCCTCTTTGCCCTTGTCCGCCCCTCTTTGCCCTTGTCCGCCCCTCTTTGCCCTTGTCCGCCCCTCTTTGCCCTTGTCCGCCCCTCTTTGCCCTTGTCCGCCCCTCTTTGCCCTTGTCCGCCCCTCTTTGCCCTTGTCCGCCCCTCTTTGCCCTTGTCCGCCCCTCTTTGCCCTTGTCCGCCCCTCTTTGCCCTTGTCCGCCCCTCTTTGCCCTTGTCCGCCCCTCTTTGCCCTTGTCCGCCCCTCTTTGCCCTTGTCCGCCCCTCTTTGCCCTTGTCCGCCCCTCTTTGCCCTTGTCCGCCCCTCTTTGCCCTTGTCCGCCCCTCTTTGCCCTTGTCCGCCCCTCTTTGCCCTTGTCCGCCCCTCTTTGCCCTTGTCCGCCCCTCTTTGCCCTTGTCCGCCCCTCTTTGCCCTTGTCCGCCCCTCTTTGCCCTTGTCCGCCCCTCTTTGCCCTTGTCCGCCCCTCTTTGCCCTTGTCCGCCCCTCTTTGCCCTTGTCCGCCCCTCTTTGCCCTTGTCCGCCCCTCTTTGCCCTTGTCCGCCCCTCTTTGCCCTTGTCCGCCCCTCTTTGCCCTTGTCCGCCCCTCTTTGCCCTTGTCCGCCCCTCTTTGCCCTTGTCCGCCCCTCTTTGCCCTTGTCCGCCCCTCTTTGCCCTTGTCCGCCCCTCTTTGCCCTTGTCCGCCCCTCTTTGCCCTTGTCCGCCCCTCTTTGCCCTTGTCCGCCCCTCTTTGCCCTTGTCCGCCCCTCTTTGCCCTTGTCCGCCCCTCTTTGCCCTTGTCCCGTATTCTCCGATCTTGTCCGCCCCTCTTTGCCCTTGTCCGCCCCTCTTTGCCCTTGTCCCGTATTCTCCGATCTTGTCCGCCCCTCTTTGCCCTTGTCCGCCCCTCTTTGCCCTTGTCCGCCCCTCTTTGCCCTTGTCCGCCCCTCTTTGCCCTTGTCCGCCCCTCTTTGCCCTTGTCCCGTATTCTCCGATCTTGTCCGCCCCTCTTTGCCCTTGTCCGCCCCTCTTTGCCCTTGTCCGGTATTCTCCGATCTTGTCCGCCCCTCTTTGCCCTTGTCCGCCCCTCTTTGCCCTTGTCCCGTATTCTCCGATCTTGTCCGCCCCTCTTTGCCCTTGTCCGCCCCTCTTTGCCCTTGTCCGCCCCTCTTTGCCCTTGTCCGCCCCTCTTTGCCCTTGTCCGCCCCTCTTTGCCCTTGTCCGCCCCTCTTTGCCCTTGTCCGCCCCTCTTTGCCCTTGTCCGCCCCTCTTTGCCCTTGTCCGCCCCTCTTTGCCCTTGTCCGCCCCTCTTTGCCCTTGTCCCGTATTCTCCGATCTTGTCCGCCCCTCTTTGCCCTTGTCCGCCCCTCTTTGCCCTTGTCCGCCCCTCTTTGCCCTTGTCCCGTATTCTCCGATCTTGTCCGCCCCTCTTTGCCCTTGTCCGCCCCTCTTTGCCCTTGTCCCGTATTCTCCGATCTTGTCCGCCCCTCTTTGCCCTTGTCCGCCCCTCTTTGCCCTTGTCCCGTATTCTCCGATCTTGTCCGCCCCTCTTTGCCCTTGTCCGCCCCTCTTTGCCCTTGTCCCGTATTCTCCGATCTTGTCCGCCCCTCTTTGCCCTTGTCCGCCCCTCTTTGCCCTTGTCCGGTATTCTCCGATCTTGTCCGCCCCTCTTTGCCCTTGTCCGCCCCTCTTTGCCCTTGTCCCGTATTCTCCGATCTTGTCCGCCCCTCTTTGCCCTTGTCCGCCCCTCTTTGCCCTTGTCCGCCCCTCTTTGCCCTTGTCCGCCCCTCTTTGCCCTTGTCCGCCCCTCTTTGCCCTTGTCCGCCCCTCTTTGCCCTTGTCCGCCCCTCTTTGCCCTTGTCCGCCCCTCTTTGCCCTTGTCCGCCCCTCTTTGCCCTTGTCCGCCCCTCTTTGCCCTTGTCCGCCCCTCTTTGCCCTTGTCCCGTATTCTCCGATCTTGTCCGCCCCTCTTTGCCCTTGTCCGCCCCTCTTTGCCCTTGTCCGCCCCTCTTTGCCCTTGTCCGCCCCTCTTTGCCCTTGTCCGCCCCTCTTTGCCCTTGTCCGCCCCTCTTTGCCCTTGTCCCGTATTCTCCGATCTTGTCCGCCCCTCTTTGCCCTTGTCCGCCCCTCTTTGCCCTTGTCCGCCCCTCTTTGCCCTTGTCCGCCCCTCTTTGCCCTTGTCCGCCCCTCTTTGCCCTTGTCCGCCCCTCTTTGCCCTTGTCCGCCCCTCTTTGCCCTTGTCCGCCCCTCTTTGCCCTTGTCCGCCCCTCTTTGCCCTTGTCCGCCCCTCTTTGCCCTTGTCCGCCCCTCTTTGCCCTTGTCTGCCCCTCTTTGCCCTTGTCCGCCCCTCTTTGCCCTTGTCCGCCCCTCTTTGCCCTTGTCCGCCCCTCTTTGCCCTTGTCCGCCCCTCTTTGCCCTTGTCCGCCCCTCTTTGCCCTTGTCCGCCCCTCTTTGCCCTTGTCCGCCCCTCTTTGCCCTTGTCCGCCCCTCTTTGCCCTTGTCCGCCCCTCTTTGCCCTTGTCCGCCCCTCTTTGCCCTTGTCCGCCCCTCTTTGCCCTTGTCCGCCCCTCTTTGCCCTTGTCCGCCCCTCTTTGCCCTTGTCCGCCCCTCTTTGCCCTTGTCCCGTATTCTCCGATCTTGTCCGCCCCTCTTTGCCCTTGTCCGCCCCTCTTTGCCCTTGTCCGCCCCTCTTTGCCCTTGTCCGCCCCTCTTTGCCCTTGTCCGCCCCTCTTTGCCCTTGTCCGCCCCTCTTTGCCCTTGTCCGCCCCTCTTTGCCCTTGTCCGCCCCTCTTTGCCCTTGTCCGCCCCTCTTTGCCCTTGTCCGCCCCTCTTTGCCCTTGTCCGCCCCTCTTTGCCCTTGTCCGCCCCTCTTTGCCCTTGTCCGCCCCTCTTTGCCCTTGTCCGCCCCTCTTTGCCCTTGTCCGCCCCTCTTTGCCCTTGTCCGCCCCTCTTTGCCCTTGTCCGCCCCTCTTTGCCCTTGTCCGCCCCTCTTTGCCCTTGTCCGCCCCTCTTTGCCCTTGTCCGCCCCTCTTTGCCCTTGTCCGCCCCTCTTTGCCCTTGTCCCGTATTCTCCGATCTTGTCCGCCCCTCTTTGCCCTTGTCCGCCCCTCTTTGCCCTTGTCCGCCCCTCTTTGCCCTTGTCCGCCCCTCTTTGCCCTTGTCCGCCCCTCTTTGCCCTTGTCCGCCCCTCTTTGCCCTTGTCCGCCCCTCTTTGCCCTTGTCCGCCCCTCTTTGCCCTTGTCCGCCCCTCTTTGCCCTTGTCCGCCCCTCTTTGCCCTTGTCCGCCCCTCTTTGCCCTTGTCCGCCCCTCTTTGCCCTTGTCCGCCCCTCTTTGCCCTTGTCCGCCCCTCTTTGCCCTTGTCCGCCCCTCTTTGCCCTTGTCCGCCCCTCTTTGCCCTTGTCCGCCCCTCTTTGCCCTTGTCCGCCCCTCTTTGCCCTTGTCCGCCCCTCTTTGCCCTTGTCCGCCCCTCTTTGCCCTTGTCCCGTATTCTCCGATCTTGTCCGCCCCTCTTTGCCCTTGTCCGCCCCTCTTTGCCCTTGTCCCGTATTCTCCGATCTTGTCCGCCCCTCTTTGCCCTTGTCCGCCCCTCTTTGCCCTTGTCCCGTATTCTCCGATCTTGTCCGCCCCTCTTTGCCCTTGTCCGCCCCTCTTTGCCCTTGTCCGGTATTCTCCGATCTTGTCCGCCCCTCTTTGCCCTTGTCCGCCCCTCTTTGCCCTTGTCCCGTATTCTCCGATCTTGTCCGCCCCTCTTTGCCCTTGTCCGCCCCTCTTTGCCCTTGTCCGCCCCTCTTTGCCCTTGTCCGCCCCTCTTTGCCCTTGTCCCGTATTCTCCGATCTTGTCCGCCCCTCTTTGCCCTTGTCCGCCCCTCTTTGCCCTTGTCCGCCCCTCTTTGCCCTTGTCCGCCCCTCTTTGCCCTTGTCCGCCCCTCTTTGCCCTTGTCCGCCCCTCTTTGCCCTTGTCCGCCCCTCTTTGCCCTTGTCCGCCCCTCTTTGCCCTTGTCCGCCCCTCTTTGCCCTTGTCCGCCCCTCTTTGCCCTTGTCCGCCCCTCTTTGCCCTTGTCCGCCCCTCTTTGCCCTTGTCCGCCCCTCTTTGCCCTTGTCCGCCCCTCTTTGCCCTTGTCCCGTATTCTCCGATCTTGTCCGCCCCTCTTTGCCCTTGTCCCGTATTCTCCGATCTTGTCCGCCCCTCTTTGCCCTTGTCCCGTATTCTCCGATCTTGTCCGCCCCTCTTTGCCCTTGTCCCGTATTCTCCGATCTTGTCCGCCCCTCTTTGCCCTTGTCCGCCCCTCTTTGCCCTTGTCCCGTATTCTCCGATCTTGTCCGCCCCTCTTTGCCCTTGTCCGCCCCTCTTTGCCCTTGTCCCGTATTCTCCGATCTTGTCCGCCCCTCTTTGCCCTTGTCCGCCCCTCTTTGCCCTTTCCTGCCCCTCTTTGCCCTGTCCCTCTCGATCTTGTCCGCCCCTCTTTGCCCTTGTCCGCCCCTCTTTGCCCTTGTCCGCCCCTCTTTGCCCTTGTCCGCCCCTCTTTGCCCTTGTCCGCCCCTCTTTGCCCTTGTCCCGTATTCTCCGCTCTTGTCCGCCCCTCTTTGCCCTTGTCCGCCCCTCTTTGCCCTTGTCCGCCCCTCTTTGCCCTTGTCCGCCCCTCTTTGCCCTTGTCCGCCCCTCTTTGCCCTTGTCCGCCCCTCTTTGCCCTTGTCCGCCCCTCTTTGCCCTTGTCCGCCCCTCTTTGCCCTTGTCCGCCCCTCTTTGCCCTTGTCCGCCCCTCTTTGCCCTTGTCCGCCCCTCTTTGCCCTTGTCCGCCCCTCTTTGCCCTTGTCCGCCCCTCTTTGCCCTTGTCCGCCCCTCTTTGCCCTTGTCCGCCCCTCTTTGCCCTTGTCCGCCCCTCTTTGCCCTTGTCCGCCCCTCTTTGCCCTTGTCCGCCCCTCTTTGCCCTTGTCCGCCCCTCTTTGCCCTTGTCCGCCCCTCTTTGCCCTTGTCCGCCCCTCTTTGCCCTTGTCCGCCCCTCTTTGCCCTTGTCCGCCCCTCTTTGCCCTTGTCCGCCCCTCTTTGCCCTTGTCCGCCCCTCTTTGCCCTTGTCCGCCCCTCTTTGCCCTTGTCCGCCCCTCTTTGCCCTTGTCCGCCCCTCTTTGCCCTTGTCCGCCCCTCTTTGCCCTTGTCCGCCCCTCTTTGCCCTTGTCCGCCCCTCTTTGCCCTTGTCCGCCCCTCTTTGCCCTTGTCCGCCCCTCTTTGCCCTTGTCCGCCCCTCTTTGCCCTTGTCCGCCCCTCTTTGCCCTTGTCCGCCCCTCTTTGCCCTTGTCCGCCCCTCTTTGCCCTTGTCCGCCCCTCTTTGCCCTTGTCCGCCCCTCTTTGCCCTTGTCCGCCCCTCTTTGCCCTTGTCCGCCCCTCTTTGCCCTTGTCCGCCCCTCTTTGCCCTTGTCCGCCCCTCTTTGCCCTTGTCCGCCCCTCTTTGCCCTTGTCCGCCCCTCTTTGCCCTTGTCCCGTATTCTCCGAACTTGTCCGCCCCTCTTTGCCCTTGTCCCGTATTCTCCGATCTTGTCCGCCCCTCTTTGCCCTTGTCCGCCCCTCTTTGCACTTGTCCGCCCCTCTTTGCCCTTGTCCGCCCCTCTTTGCCCTTGTCCGCCCCTCTTTGCCCTTGTCCGCCCCTCTTTGCCCTTGTCCGCCCCTCTTTGCCCTTGTCCGCCCCTCTTTGCCCTTGTCCGCCCCTCTTTGCCCTTGTCCGCCCCTCTTTGCCCTTGTCCGCCCCTCTTTGCCCTTGTCCGCCCCTCTTTGCCCTTGTCCGCCCCTCTTTGCCCTTGTCCGCCCCTCTTTGCCCTTGTCCGCCCCTCTTTGCCCTTGTCCGCCCCTCTTTGCCCTTGTCCCGTATTCTCCGATCTTGTCCGCCCCTCTTTGCCCTTGTCCGCCCCTCTTTGCCCTTGTCCGCCCCTCTTTGCCCTGGTCCGCCCCTCTTTGCCCTTGTCCCGTATTCTCCGATCTTGTCCGCCCCACTTTGCCCTTGTCCGCCCCTCTTTGCCCTTGTCCGCCCCTCTTTGCCCTTGTCCGCCCCTCTTTGCCCTTGTCCGCCCCTCTTTGCCCTTGTCCGCCCCTCTTTGCCCTTGTCCGCCCCTCTTTGCCCTTGTCCGCCCCTCTTTGCCCTTGTCCGCCCCTCTTTGCCCTTGTCCGCCCCTCTTTGCCCTTGTCCGCCCCTCTTTGCCCTTGTCCGCCCCTCTTTGCCCTTGTCCGCCCCTCTTTGCCCTTGTCCGCCCCTCTTTGCCCTTGTCCGCCCCTCTTTGCCCTTGTCCGCCCCTCTTTGCCCTTGTCCGCCCCTCTTTGCCCTTGTCCCGTATTCTCCGATCTTGTCCGCCCCTCTTTGCCCTTGTCCCGTATTCTCCGATCTTGTCCGCCCCTCTTTGCCCTTGTCCCGTATTCTCCGATCTTGTCCGCCCCTCTTTGCCCTTGTCCGCCCCTCTTTGCCCTTGTCCCGTATTCTCCACACTTCTCCGCCCCTCTTTGCCCTTGTCCGCCCCTCTTTGCCCTTGTCCCGTATTCTCCGATCTTGTCCGCCCCTCTTTGCCCTTGTCCGCCCCTCTTTGCCCTTGTCCGCCCCTCTTTGCCCTTGTCCGCCCCTCTTTGCCCTTGTCCGCCCCTCTTTGCCCTTGTCCCGTATTCTCCGATCTTGTCCGCCCCTCTTTGCCCTTGTCCGCCCCTCTTTGCCCTTGTCCGCCCCTCTTTGCCCTTGTCCGCCCCTCTTTGCCCTTGTCCGCCCCTCTTTGCCCTTGTCCGCCCCTCTTTGCCCTTGTCCGCCCCTCTTTGCCCTTGTCCGCCCCTCTTTGCCCTTGTCCGCCCCTCTTTGCCCTTGTCCGCCCCTCTTTGCCCTTGTCCGCCCCTCTTTGCCCTTGTCCGCCCCTCTTTGCCCTTGTCCGCCCCTCTTTGCCCTTGTCCGCCCCTCTTTGCCCTTGTCCGCCCCTCTTTGCCCTTGTCCGCCCCTCTTTGCCCTTGTCCGCCCCTCTTTGCCCTTGTCCGCCCCTCTTTGCCCTTGTCCGCCCCTCTTTGCCCTTGTCCGCCCCTCTTTGCCCTTGTCCGCCCCTCTTTGCCCTTGTCCCGTATTCTCCGAACTTGTCCGCCCCTCTTTGCCCTTGTCCGCCCCTCTTTGCCCTTGTCCCGTATTCTCCGATCTTGTCCGCCCCTCTTTGCCCTTGTCCGCCCCTCTTTGCCCTTGTCCGCCCCTCTTTGCCCTTGTCCGCCCCTCTTTGCCCTTGTCCGCCCCTCTTTGCCCTTGTCCGCCCCTCTTTGCCCTTGTCCGCCCCTCTTTGCCCTTGTCCGCCCCTCTTTGCCCTTGTCCGCCCCTCTTTGCCCTTGTCCGCCCCTCTTTGCCCTTGTCCGCCCCTCTTTGCCCTTGTCCGCCCCTCTTTGCCCTTGTCCGCCCCTCTTTGCCCTTGTCCGCCCCTCTTTGCCCTTGTCCGCCCCTCTTTGCCCTTGTCCGCCCCTCTTTGCCCTTGTCCGCCCCTCTCCGATCTTGTCCCGTATTCTCCGATCTTGTCCGCCCCTCTTTGCCCTTGTCCGCCCCTCTTTGCCCTTGTCCGCCCCTCTTTGCCCTTGTCCGCCCCTCTTTGCCCTTGTCCGCCCCTCTTTGCCCTTGTCCGCCCCTCTTTGCCCTTGTCCGCCCCTCTTTGCCCTTGTCCGCCCCTCTTTGCCCTTGTCCGCCCCTCTTTGCCCTTGTCCGCCCCTCTTTGCCCTTGTCCGCCCCTCTTTGCCCTTGTCCGCCCCTCTTTGCCCTTGTCCGCCCCTCTTTGCCCTTGTCCGCCCCTCTTTGCCCTTGTCCGCCCCTCTTTGCCCTTGTCCGCCCCTCTTTGCCCTTGTCCGCCCCTCTTTGCCCTTGTCCGCCCCTCTTTGCCCTTGTCCGCCCCTCTTTGCCCTTGTCCGCCCCTCTTTGCCCTTGTCCGCCCCTCTTTGCCCTTGTCCGCCCCTCTTTGCCCTTGTCCCGTATTCTCCGATCTTGTCCGCCCCTCTTTGCCCTTGTCCCGTATTCTCCGATCTTGTCCGCCCCTCTTTGCCCTTGTCCCGTATTCTCCGATCTTGTCCGCCCCTCTTTGCCCTTGTCCGCCCCTCTTTGCCCTTGTCCGCCCCTCTTTGCCCTTGTCCGCCCCTCTTTGCCCTTGTCCGCCCCTCTTTGCCCTTGTCCGCCCCTCTTTGCCCTTGTCCGCCCCTCTTTGCCCTTGTCCGCCCCTCTTTGCCCTTGTCCGCCCCTCTTTGCCCTTGTCCCGTATTCTCCGATCTTGTCCGCCCCTCTTTGCCCTTGTCCCGTATTCTCCGATCTTGTCCGCCCCTCTTTGCCCTTGTCCGCCCCTCTTTGCCCTTGTCCGCCCCTCTTTGCCCTTGTCCGCCCCTCTTTGCCCTTGTCCGCCCCTCTTTGCCCTTGTCCGCCCCTCTTTGCCCTTGTCCGCCCCTCTTTGCCCTTGTCCGCCCCTCTTTGCCCTTGTCCGCCCCTCTTTGCCCTTGTCCGCCCCTCTTTGCCCTTGTCCGCCCCTCTTTGCCCTTGTCCGCCCCTCTTTGCCCTTGTCCGCCCCTCTTTGCCCTTGTCCGCCCCTCTTTGCCCTTGTCCGCCCCTCTTTGCCCTTGTCCGCCCCTCTTTGCCCTTGTCCGCCCCTCTTTGCCCTTGTCCCGTATTCTCCGATCTTGTCCGCCCCTCTTTGCCCTTGTCCCGTATTCTCCGATCTTGTCCGCCCCTCTTTGCCCTTGTCCCGTATTCTCCGATCTTGTCCGCCCCTCTTTGCCCTTGTCCCGTATTCTCCGATCTTGTCCGCCCCTCTTTGCCCTTGTCCGCCCCTCTTTGCCCTTGTCCGCCCCTCTTTGCCCTTGTCCGCCCCTCTTTGCCCTTGTCCGCCCCTCTTTGCCCTTGTCCGCCCCTCTTTGCCCTTGTCCGCCCCTCTTTGCCCTTGTCCGCCCCTCTTTGCCCTTGTCCGCCCCTCTTTGCCCTTGTCCCGTATTCTCCGATCTTGTCCGCCCCTCTTTGCCCTTGTCCCGTATTCTCCGATCTTGTCCGCCCCTCTTTGCCCTTGTCCCGTATTCTCCGATCTTGTCCGCCCCTCTTTGCCCTTGTCCCGTATTCTCCGATCTTGTCCGCCCCTCTTTGCCCTTGTCCCGTATTCTCCGATCTTGTCCGCCCCTCTTTGCCCTTGTCCCGTATTCTCCGATCTTGTCCGCCCCTCTTTGCCCTTGTCCCGTATTCTCCGATCTTGTCCGCCCCTCTTTGCCCTTGTCCCGTATTCTCCGATCTTGTCCGCCCCTCTTTGCCCTTGTCCCGTATTCTCCGATCTTGTCCGCCCCTCTTTGCCCTTGTCCCGTATTCTCCGATCTTGTCCGCCCCTCTTTGCCCTTGTCCGCCCCTCTTTGCCCTTGTCCGCCCCTCTTTGCCCTTGTCCGCCCCTCTTTGCCCTTGTCCGCCCCTCTTTGCCCTTGTCCGCCCCTCTTTGCCCTTGTCCGCCCCTCTTTGCCCTTGTCCGCCCCTCTTTGCCCTTGTCCGCCCCTCTTTGCCCTTGTCCGCCCCTCTTTGCCCTTGTCCGCCCCTCTTTGCCCTTGTCCGCCCCTCTTTGCCCTTGTCCGCCCCTCTTTGCCCTTGTCCGCCCCTCTTTGCCCTTGTCCGCCCCTCTTTGCCCTTGTCCGCCCCTCTTTGCCCTTGTCCGCCCCTCTTTGCCCTTGTCCCGTATTCTCCGATCTTGTCCGCCCCTCTTTGCCCTTGTCCCGTATTCTCCGATCTTGTCCGCCCCTCTTTGCCCTTGTCCCGTATTCTCCGATCTTGTCCGCCCCTCTTTGCCCTTGTCCCGTATTCTCCGATCTTGTCCGCCCCTCTTTGCCCTTGTCCCGTATTCTCCGATCTTGTCCGCCCCTCTTTGCCCTTGTCCCGTATTCTCCGATCTTGTCCGCCCCTCTTTGCCCTTGTCCCGTATTCTCCGATCTTGTCCGCCCCTCTTTGCCCTTGTCCGCCCCTCTTTGCCCTTGTCCGCCCCTCTTTGCCCTTGTCCGCCCCTCTTTGCCCTTGTCCGCCCCTCTTTGCCCTTGTCCGCCCCTCTTTGCCCTTGTCCGCCCCTCTTTGCCCTTGTCCGCCCCTCTTTGCCCTTGTCCGCCCCTCTTTGCCCTTGTCCGCCCCTCTTTGCCCTTGTCCGCCCCTCTTTGCCCTTGTCCGCCCCTCTTTGCCCTTGTCCGCCCCTCTTTGCCCTTGTCCGCCCCTCTTTGCCCTTGTCCGCCCCTCTTTGCCCTTGTCCGCCCCTCTTTGCCCTTGTCCCGTATTCTCCGATCTTGTCCGCCCCTCTTTGCCCTTGTCCCGTATTCTCCGATCTTGTCCGCCCCTCTTTGCCCTTGTCCCGTATTCTCCGATCTTGTCCGCCCCTCTTTGCCCTTTTCCCGTATTCTCCGATCTTGTCCGCCCCTCTTTGCCCTTGTCCCGTATTCTCCGATCTTGTCCGCCCCTCTTTGCCCTTGTCCGCCCCTCTTTGCCCTTGTCCGCCCCTCTTTGCCCTTGTCCGCCCCTCTTTGCCCTTGTCCGCCCCTCTTTGCCCTTGTCCGCCCCTCTTTGCCCTTGTCCGCCCCTCTTTGCCCTTGTCCGCCCCTCTTTGCCCTTGTCCGCCCCTCTTTGCCCTTGTCCGCCCCTCTTTGCCCTTGTCCCGTATTCTCCGATCTTGTCCGCCCCTCTTTGCCCTTGTCCCGTATTCTCCGATCTTGTCCGCCCCTCTTTGCCCTTGTCCCGTATTCTCCGATCTTGTCCGCCCCTCTTTGCCCTTGTCCCGTATTCTCCGATCTTGTCCGCCCCTCTTTGCCCTTGTCCCGTATTCTCCGATCTTGTCCGCCCCTCTTTGCCCTTGTCCCGTATTCTCCGATCTTGTCCGCCCCTCTTTGCCCTTGTCCCGTATTCTCCGATCTTGTCCGCCCCTCTTTGCCCTTGTCCCGTATTCTCCGATCTTGTCCGCCCCTCTTTGCCCTTGTCCCGTATTCTCCGATCTTGTCCGCCCCTCTTTGCCCTTGTCCGCCCCTCTTTGCCCTTGTCCGCCCCTCTTTGCCCTTGTCCGCCCCTCTTTGCCCTTGTCCGCCCCTCTTTGCCCTTGTCCGCCCCTCTTTGCCCTTGTCCCGTATTCTCCGATCTTGTCCGCCCCTCTTTGCCCTTGTCCCGTATTCTCCGATCTTGTCCGCCCCTCTTTGCCCTTGTCCGCCCCTCTTTGCCCTTGTCCGCCCCTCTTTGCCCTTGTCCGCCCCTCTTTGCCCTTGTCCGCCCCTCTTTGCCCCTGTCCCTTGCCCCTCTTTGCCCTTGTCCCTTGCCCCTCTTTGCCCTTGTCCCTTGCCCCTCTTTGCCCTTGTCCCTTGCCCCTCTTTGGCCTTGTCCCTTGCCCCTCTTTGGCCTTGTCCCTTGCCCATCTTTGGCCTTGTCCCTTGCCCCTCTTTGGCCTTGTCCCTTGCCCCTCTTTGGCCTTGTCCCTTGCCCCTCTTTGGCCTTGTCCCTTGCCCCTCTTTGGCCTTGTCCCTTGCCCCTCTTTGGCCTTGTCCCTTGCCCCTCTTTGGCCTTGTCCCTTGCCCCTCTTTGGCCTTGTCCCTTGCCCCTCTTTGGCCTTGTCCCTTGCCCCTCTTTGCCCTTGTCCCTTGCCCCTCTTTGGCCTTGTCCCTTGCCCCTCTTTGCCCTTGTCCGCCCCTCTTTGCCCTTGTCCGCCCCTCTTTGCCCTTGTCCGCCCCTCTTTGCCCTTGTCCGCCCCTCTTTGCCCTTGTCCGCCCCTCTTTGCCCTTGTCCGCCCCTCTTTGCCCTTGTCCGCCCCTCTTTGCCCTTGTCCCGTATTCTCCGATCTTGTCCGCCCCTCTTTGCCCTTGTCCGCCCCTCTTTGCCCTTGTCCGCCCCTCTTTGCCCTTGTCCGCCCCTCTTTGCCCTTGTCCGCCCCTCTTTGCCCTTGTCCGCCCCTCTTTGCCCTTGTCCGCCCCTCTTTGCCCTTGTCCTGCCCCTCTTTGCCCTTGTCCCTTGCCCCTCTTTGCCCTTGTCCCTTGCCCCTCTTTGCCCTTGTCCCTTGCCCCTCTTTGCCCTTGTCCCTTGCCCCTCTTTGCCCTTGTCCCTTGCCCCTCTTTGGCCTTGTCCCTTGCCCCTCTTTGGCCTTGTCCCGCCCCTCTTTGCCCTTGTCCGCCCCTCTTTGCCCTTGTCCGCCCCTCTTTGCCCTTGTCCGCCCCTCTTTGGCCTTGTCCCTTGCCCCTCTTTGGCCTTGTCCCTTGCCCCTCTTTGGCCTTGTCCCTTGCCCCTCTTTGGCCTTGTCCCTTGCCCCTCTTTGCCCTTGTCCCTTGCCCCTCTTTGCCCTTGTCCCTTGCCCCTCTTTGCCCTTGTCCCTTGCCCCTCTTTGCCCTTGTCCCTTGCCCCTCTTTGCCCTTGTCCCTTGCCCCTCTTTGCCCTTGTCCCTTGCCCCTCTTTGCCCTTGTCCCTTGCCCCTCTTTGCCCTTGTCCCTTGCCCCTCTTTGCCCTTGTCCCTTGCCCCTCTTTGCCCTTGTCCCTTGCCCCTCTTTGCCCTTGTCCCTTGCCCCTCTTTGCCCTTGTCCCTTGCCCCTCTTTGCCCTTGTCCCTTGCCCCTCTTTGCCCTTGTCCGCCCCTCTTTGCCTTGTCCGCCCCTCTTTGCCCTTGTCCGCCCCTCTTTGCCCTTGTCCGCCCCTCTTTGCCCTTGTCCGCCCCTCTTTGCCCTTGTCCGCCCCTCTTTGCCTTGTCCGCCCCTCTTTGCCCTTGTCCGCCCCTCTTTGCCCTTGTCCGCCCCTCTTTGCCCTTGTCCCTTGCCCCTCTTTGCCCTTGTCCCTTGCCCCTCTTTGCCCTTGTCCCTTGCCCCTCTTTGCCCTTGTCCCTTGCCCCTCTTTGCCCTTGTCCCTTGCCCCTCTTTGCCTTGTCCCTTGCCCCTCTTTGCCCTTGTCCCTTGCCCCTCTTTGCCCTTGTCCGCCCCTCTTTGCCCTTGTCCGCCCCTCTTTGCCTTGTCCGCCCCTCTTTGCCCTTGTCCGCCCCTCTTTGCCCTTGTCCGCCCCTCTTTGCCCTTGTCCGCCCCTCTTTGCCCTTGTCCGCCCCTCTTTGCCCTTGTCCGCCCCTCTTTGCCCTTGTCCGCCCCTCTTTGCCCTTGTCCGCCCCTCTTTGCCCTTGTCCGCCCCTCTTTGCCCTTGTCCGCCCCTCTTGCCCTTGTCCGCCCCTCTTTGCCCTTGTCCGCCCTCTTTGCCCTTGTCCGCCCCTCTTTGCCCTTGTCCGTATCTCGATCTTGTCCGCCCCTCTTTGCCCTTGTCCCGTATTCTCCGATCTTGTCCGCCCCTCTTTGCCCTTGTCCCGTATTCTCCGATCTTGTCCGCCCCTCTTTGCCCTTGTCCCGTATTCTCCGATCTTGTCCGCCCCTCTTTGCCCTTGTCCCGTATTCTCCGATCTTGTCCGCCCCTCTTTGCCCTTGTCCGCCCCTCTTTGCCCTTGTCCGCCCCTCTTTGCCCTTGTCCGCCCCCCTTTGCCCTTGTCCGCCCCCCTTTGCCCTTGTCCGCCCCCCTTTGCCCTTGTCCGCCCCCCTTTGCCCTTGTCCGCCCCCCTTTGCCCTTGTCCGCCCCCCTTTGCCCTTGTCCGCCCCCCTTTGCCCTTGTCCGCCCCCCTTTGCCCTTGTCCGCCCCCCTTTGCCCTTGTCCGCCCCCCTTTGCCCTTGTCCGCCCCCCTTTGCCCTTGTCCGCCCCCCTTTGCCCTTGTCCGCCCCCCTTTGCCCTTGTCCGCCCCCCTTTGCCCTTGTCCGCCCCCCTTTGCCCTTGTCCGCCCCCCTTTGCCTTGTCCGCCCCCCTTTGCCCTTGTCCGCCCCCCTTTGCCCTTGTCCGCCCCCTTTGCCTTGTCCGCCCCCCTTTGCCCTTGTCCGCCCCCCTTTGCCCTTGTCCGCCCCCCTTTGCCCTTGTCCGCCCCCCTTTGCCCTTGTCCGCCCCCCTTTGCCCTTGTCCGCCCCCCTTTGCCCTTGTCCGCCCCTCTTTGCCCTTGTCCGCCCCTCTTTGCCCTTGTCCGCCCCTCTTTGCCCTTGTCCGCCCCTCTTTGCCCTTGTCCCGTATTCTCCGATCTTGTCCGCCCCTCTTTGCCCTTGTCCGCCCCTCTTTGCCCTTGTCCGCCCCTCTTTGCCCTTGTCCGCCCCCCTTTGCCCTTGTCCGCCCCCCTTTGCCCTTGTCCGCCCCCCTTTGCCCTTGTCCGCCCCCCTTTGCCCTTGTCCGCCCCCCTTTGCCCTTGTCCGCCCCCCTTTGCCCTTGTCCGCCCCCCTTTGCCCTTGTCCGCCCCCCTTTGCCCTTGTCCGCCCCCCTTTGCCCTTGTCCGCCCCCCTTTGCCCTTGTCCGCCCCCCTTTGCCCTTGTCCGCCCCCCTTTGCCCTTGTCCGCCCCTCTTTGCCCTTGTCCGCCCCTCTTTGCCCTTGTCCGCCCCTCTTTGCCCTTGTCCGCCCCTCTTTGCCCTTGTCCGCCCCTCTTTGCCCTTGTCCGCCCCTCTTTGCCCTTGTCCCGTATTCTCCGATCTTGTCCGCCCCTCTTTGCCCTTGTCCGCCCCTCTTTGCCCTTGTCCGCCCCTCTTTGCCCTTGTCCGCCCCTCTTTGCCCTTGTCCGCCCCTCTTTGCCCTTGTCCGCCCCTCTTTGCCCTTGTCCGCCCCTCTTTGCCCTTGTCCGCCCCTCTTTGCCCTTGTCCGCCCCTCTTTGCCCTTGTCCGCCCCTCTTTGCCCTTGTCCGCCCCTCTTTGCCCTTGTCCGCCCCTCTTTGCCCTTGTCCGCCCCTCTTTGCCCTTGTCCGCCCCTCTTTGCCCTTGTCCGCCCCTCTTTGCCCTTGTCCGCCCCTCTTTGCCCTTGTCCGCCCCTCTTTGCCCTTGTCCGCCCCTCTTTGCCCTTGTCCGCCCCTCTTTGCCCTTGTCCGCCCCTCTTTGCCCTTGTCCGCCCCTCTTTGCCCTTGTCCGCCCCTCTTTGCCCTTGTCCGCCCCTCTTTGCCCTTGTCCGCCCCTCTTTGCCCTTGTCCGCCCCTCTTTGCCCTTGTCCGCCCCTCTTTGCCCTTGTCCGCCCCTCTTAGCCCTTGTCCGCCCCTCTTTGCCCTTGTCCGCCCCTCTTTGCCCTTGTCCCGTATTCTCCGATCTTGTCCGCCCCCCTTTGCCCTTGTCCGCCCCCCTTTGCCCTTGTCCGCCCCCCTTTGCCCTTGTCCGCCCCCCTTTGCCCTTGTCCGCCCCCCTTTGCCCTTGTCCGCCCCCCTTTGCCCTTGTCCGCCCCCCTTTGCCCTTGTCCGCCCCCCTTTGCCCTTGTCCGCCCCCCTTTGCCCTTGTCCGCCCCCCTTTGCCCTTGTCCGCCCCCCTTTGCCCTTGTCCGCCCCCCCTTTGCCCTTGTCCGCCCCCCTTTGCCCTTGTCCGCCCCTCTTTGCCCTTGTCCCGTATTCTCCGATCTTGTCCGCCCCTCTTTGCCCTTGTCCGCCCCTCTTTGCACTTGTCCGCCCCTCTTTGCCCTTGTCCGCCCCTCTTTGCCCTTGTCCGCCCCTCTTTGCCCTTGTCCGCCCCTCTTTGCCCTTGTCCGCCCCTCTTTGCCCTTGTCCGCTCCTCTTTGCCCTTGTCCGCCCTCTTGCCTTGTCCGCCCCTCTTTGCCCTTGTCCGCCCCTCTTTGCCCTTGTCCGCCCCTCTTTGCCCTTGTCCGCCCCTCTTTGCCCTTGTCCGCCCCTCTTTGCCCTTGTCCGCCCCTCTTTGCCCTTGTCCGCCCCTCTTTGCCCTTGTCCGCCCCTCTTTGCCCTTGTCCGCCCCTCTTTGCCCTTGTCCGCCCCTCTTTGCCCTTGTCCGCCCCTCTTTGCCCTTGTCCGCCCCTCTTTGCCCTTGTCCCGTATTCTCCGATCTTGTCCGCCCCCCTTTGCCCTTGTCCGCCCCCCTTTGCCCTTGTCCGCCCCCCTTTGCCCTTGTCCGCCCCCCTTTGCCCTTGTCCGCCCCCCTTTGCCCTTGTCCGCCCCCCTTTGCCCTTGTCCGCCCCTCTTTGCCCTTGTCCCGTATTCTCCGATCTTGTCCGCCCCTCTTTGCCCTTGTCCGCCCCTCTTTGCCCTTGTCCGCCCCTCTTTGCCCTTGTCCGCCCCTCTTTGCCCTTGTCCGCCCCTCTTTGCCCTTGTCCGCCCCTCTTTGCCCTTGTCCGCCCCTCTTTGCCCTTGTCCGCCCCTCTTTGCCCTTGTCCCGTATTCTCCGATCTTGTCCGCCCCTCTTTGCCCTTGTCCCGTATTCTCCGATCTTGTCCGCCCCTCTTTGGCCTTGTCCCGTATTCTCCGATCTTGTCCGCCCCTCTTTGCCCTTGTCCGCCCCTCTTTGCCCTTGTCCGCCCCTCTTTGCCCTTGTCCGCCCCTCTTTGCCCTTGTCCGCCCCTCTTTGGCCTTGTCCGCCCCTCTTTGGCCTTGTCCGCCCCTCTTTGGCCTTGTCCGCCCCTCTTTGCCCTTGTCCGCCCCTCTTTGGCCTTGTCCGCCCCTCTTTGCCCTTGTCCGCCCCTCTTTGCCCTTGTCCGCCCCTCTTTGCCCTTGTCCGCCCCTCTTTGCCCTTGTCCGCCCCTCTTTGCCCTTGTCCGCCCCTCTTTGCACTTGTCCGCCCCTCTTTGCCCTTGTCCGCCCCTCTTTGCCCTTGTCCGCCCCTCTTTGCCCTTGTCCGCCCCT
Source organism: Phaenicophaeus curvirostris (assembly GCF_032191515.1). Classification (NCBI taxonomy): domain Eukaryota; kingdom Metazoa; phylum Chordata; class Aves; order Cuculiformes; family Cuculidae; genus Phaenicophaeus; species Phaenicophaeus curvirostris. The sequence continues at coordinate 51,264 of NW_027207066.1, forward strand.
CTTTGCCCTTGTCCGCCCCTCTTTGCCCTTGTCCGCCCCTCTTTGCCCTTGTCCGCCCCTCTTTGCCCTTGTCCGCCCCTCTTTGCCCTTGTCCGCCCCTCTTTGCCCTTGTCCGCCCCTCTTTGCCCTTGTCCCGTATTCTCCGATCTTGTCCGCCCCTCTTTGCCCTTGTCCCGTATTCTCCGATCTTGTCCGCCCCTCTTTGCCCTTGTCCGCCCCTCTTTGCCCTTGTCCGCCCCTCTTTGCCCTTGTCCGCCCCTCTTTGCCCTTGTTCCGTATTCTCCGATCTTGTCCGCCCCTCTTTGCCCTTGTCCGCCCCTCTTTGCCCTTGTCCGCCCCTCTTTGCCCTTGTCCGCCCCTCTTTGCCCTTGTCCGCCCCTCTTTGCCCTTGTCCGCCCCTCTTTGCCCTTGTCCGCCCCTCTTTGCCCTTGTCCGCCCCTCTTTGCCCTTGTCCGCCCCTCTTTGCCCTTGTCCGCCCCTCTTTGCCCTTGTCCGCCCCTCTTTGCCCTTGTCCGCCCCTCTTTGCCCTTGTCCGCCCCTCTTTGCCCTTGTCCGCCCCTCTTTGCCCGTTGTCCGCCCCTCTTTGCCCTTGTCCGCCCCTCTTTGCCCTTGTCCGCCCCTCTTTGCCCTTGTCCGCCCCTCTTTGCCCTTGTCCGCCCCTCTTTGCCCTTGTCCGCCCCTCTTTGCCCTTGTCCGCCCCTCTTTGCCCTTGTCCGCCCCTCTTTGCCCTTGTCCGCCCCTCTTTGCCCTTGTCCGCCCCTCTTTGCCCTTGTCCGCCCCTCTTTGCCCTTGTCCGCCCCTCTTTGCCCTTGTCCGCCCCTCTTTGCCCTTGTCCCGTATTCTCCGATCTTGTCCGCCCCTCTTTGCCCTTGTCCCGTATTCTCCGATCTTGTCCGCCCCTCTTTGCCCTTGTCCGCCCCTCTTTGCCCTTGTCCGCCCCTCTTTGCCCTTGTCCGCCCCTCTTTGCCCTTGTCCGCCCCTCTTTGCCCTTGTCCGCCCCTCTTTGGCCTTGTCCGCCCCTCTTTGGCCTTGTCCGCCCCTCTTTGCCCTTGTCCGCCCCTCTTTGCCCTTGTCCGCCCCTCTTTGCCCTTGTCCGCCCCTCTTTGCCCTTGTCCGCCCCTCTTTGCCCTTGTCCGCCCCTCTTTGCCGGTTGTCCGCCCCTCTTTGCCCTTGTCCGCCCCTCTTTGCCCTTGTCCGCCCCTCTTTGCCCTTGTCCGCCCCTCTTTGCCCTTGTCCGCCCCTCTTTGCCCTTGTCCGCCCCTCTTTGCCCTTGTCCGCCCCTCTTTGCCCTTGTCCGCCCCTCTTTGCCCTTGTCCGCCCCTCTTTGCCCTTGTCCGCCCCTCTTTTCCCTTGTCCCGTATTCTCCGATCTTGTCCGCCCCTCTTTGGCCTTGTCCCGTATTCTCCGATCTTGTCCGCCCCTCTTTGGCCTTGTCCCGTATTCTCCGATCTTGTCCGCCCCTCTTTGCCCTTGTCCGCCCCTCTTTGCCCTTGTCCGTCCCTCTTTGCCCTTGTCCGCCCCTCTTTGCCCTTGTCCGCCCCTCTTTGCCCTTGTCCGCCCCTCTTTGCCCTTGTCCGCCCCTCTTTGCCCTTGTCCGCCCCTCTTTGCCCTTGTCCGCCCCTCTTTGCCCTTGTCCGCCCCTCTTTGCCCTTGTCCGCCCCTCTTTGCCCTTGTCCGCCCCTCTTTGCCCTTGTCCGCCCCTCTTTGCCCTTGTCCGCCCCTCTTTGCCCTTGTCCGCCCCTCTTTGCCCTGTCCGCCCCTCTTTGCCCTTGTCCCGTATTCTCCGATCTTGTCCGCCCCTATTTGCCCTTGTCCCGTATACTCCGATCTTGTCCGCTCCTCTTTGCCCTTGTCCCGTATTCTCCGATCTTGTCCGCCCCTCTTTGCCCTTGTCCCGTATTCTCCGATCTTGTCCGCCCCTCTTTGCCCTTGTCCCGTATTCTCCGATCTTGTCCGCCCCTCTTTGCCCTTGTCCCGTATTCTCCGATCTTGTCCGCCCCTCTTTGCCCTTGTCCCGTATTCTCCGATCTTGTCCGCCCCTCTTTGCCCTTGTCCGCCCCTCTTTGCCCTTGTCCGCCCCTCTTTGCCCTTGTCCGCCCCTCTTTGCCCTTGTCCGCCACTCTTTGCCCTTGTCCGCCCCTCTTTGCCCTTGTCCCGTATTCTCCGATCTTGTCCGCCCCTCTTTGCCCTTGTCCCGTATTCTCCGATCTTGTCCGCCCCTCTTTGCCCTTGTCCCGTATTCTCCGATCTTGTCCGCCCCTCTTTGCCCTTGTCCCGTATTCTCCGATCTTGTCCGCCCCTCTTTGCCCTTGTCCCGTATTCTCCGATCTTGTCCGCCCCTCTTTGCCCTTGTCCCGTATTCTCCGATCTTGTCCGCCCCTCTTTGCCCTTGTCCCGTATTCTCCGATCTTGTCCGCCCCTCTTTGCCCTTGTCCCGTATTCTCCGATCTTGTCCGCCCCTCTTTGCCCTTGTCCCGTATTCTCCGATCTTGTCCGCCCCTCTTTGCCCTTGTCCCGTATTCTCCGATCTTGTCCGCCCCTCTTTGGCCTTGTCCCGTATTCTCCGATCTTGTCCGCCCCTCTTTGGCCGTGTCCGCCCCTCTTTGGCCGTGTCCGCCCCTCTTTGGCCGTGTCCGCCCCTCTTTGGCCGTGTCCGCCCCTCTTTGCCCGTGTCCGCCCCTCTTTGCCCGTGTCCGCCCCTCTTTGCCCTTGTCCGCCCCTCTTTGCCCTTGTCCGCCCCTCTTTGCCCTTGTCCGCCCCTCTTTGCCCTTGTCCGCCCCTCTTTGCCCTTGTCCGCCCCTCTTTGCCCTTGTCCGCCCCTCTTTGCCCTTGTCCGCCCCTCTTTGCCCTTGTCCGCCCCTCTTTGCCCTTGTCCGCCCCTCTTTGCCCTTGTCCGCCCCTCTTTGCCCTTGTCCCGTATTCTCCGATCTTGTCCGCCCCTCTTTGCCCTTGTCCGCCCCTCTTTGCCCTTGTCCGCCCCTCTTTGCCCTTGTCCGCCCCTCTTTGCCCTTGTCCGCCCCTCTTTGCCCTTGTCCGCCCCTCTTTGCCCTTGTCCGCCCCTCTTTGCCCTTGTCCGCCCCTCTTTGCCCTTGTCCCGTATTCTCCGATCTTGTCCGCCCCTCTTTGCCCTTGTCCCGTATTCTCCGATCTTGTCCGCCCCTCTTTGCCCTTGTCCCGTATTCTCCGATCTTGTCCGCCCCTCTTTGCCCTTGTCCCGTATTCTCCGATCTTGTCCGCCCCTCTTTGCCCTTGTCCCGTATTCTCCGATCTTGTCCGTCCCTCTTTGCCCTTGTCCCGTATTCTCCGATCTTGTCCGCCCCTCTTTTCCCTTGTCCCGTATTCTCCGATCTTGTCCGCCCCTCTTTGCCCTTGTCCGCCCCTCTTTGCCCTTGTCCGCCCCTCTTTGCCCTTGTCCGCCCCTCTTTGCCCTTGTCCGCCCCTCTTTGCCCTTGTCCGCCCCTCTTTGCCCTTGTCCGCCCCTCTTTGCCCTTGTCCGCCCCTCTTTGCCCTTGTCCGCCCCTCTTTGCCCTTGTCCGCCCCTCTTTGCCCTTGTCCCGTATTCTCCGATCTTGTCCGCCCCTCTTTGCCCTTGTCCGCCCCTCTTTGCCCTTGTCCGCCCCTCTTTGCCCTTGTCCGCCCCTCTTTGCCCTTGTCCGCCCCTCTTTGCCCTTGTCCGCCCCTCTTTGCCCTTGTCCGCCCCTCTTTGCCCTTGTCCGCCCCTCTTTGCCCTTGTCCGCCCCTCTTTGCCCTTGTCCGCCCCTCTTTGCCCTTGTCCGCCCCTCTTTGCCCTTGTCCGCCCCTCTTTGCCCTTGTCCGCCCCTCTTTGCCCTTGTCCGCCCCTCTTTGCCCTTGTCCGCCCCTCTTTGCCCTTGTCCGCCCCTCTTTGCCCTTGTCCGCCCCTCTTTGCCCTTGTCCGCCCCTCTTTGCCCTTGTCCGCCCCTCTTTGCCCTTGTCCGCCCCTCTTTGCCCTTGTCCGCCCCTCTTTGCCCTTGTCCGCCCCTCTTTGCCCTTGTCCGCCCCTCTTTGCCCTTGTCCCGTATTCTCCGATCTTGTCCGCCCCTCTTTGCCCTTGTCCGCCCCTCTTTGCCCTTGTCCGCCCCTCTTTGCCCTTGTCCGCCCCTCTTTGCCCTTGTCCGCCCCTCTTTGCCCTTGTCCGCCCCTCTTTGCCCTTGTCCGCCCCTCTTTGCCCTTGTCCGCCCCTCTTTGCCCTTGTCCGCCCCTCTTTGCCCTTGTCCGCCCCTCTTTGCCCTTGTCCGCCCCTCTTTGCCCTTGTCCGCCCCTCTTTGCCCTTGTCCCGTATTCTCCGATCTTGTCCGCCCCTCTTTGCCCTTGTCCGCCCCTCTTTGCCCTTGTCCCGTATTCTCCGATCTTGTCCGCCCCTCTTTGCCCTTGTCCGCCCCTCTTTGCCCTTGTCCGCCCCTCTTTGCCCTTGTCCGCCCCTCTTTGCCCTTGTCCGCCCCTCTTTGCCCTTGTCCGCCCCTCTTTGCCCTTGTCCGCCCCTCTTTGCCCTTGTCCGCCCCTCTTTGCCCTTGTCCGCCCCTCTTTGCCCTTGTCCGCCCCTCTTTGCCCTTGTCCCGTATTCTCCGATCTTGTCCGCCCCTCTTTGCCCTTGTCCGCCCCTCTTTGCCCTTGTCCGCCCCTCTTTGCCCTTGTCCGCCCCTCTTTACCCTTGTCCGCCCCTCTTTGCCCTTGTCCGCCCCTCTTTGCCCTTGTCCGCCCCTCTTTGCCCTTGTCCCGTATTCTCCGATATTGTCCGCCCCTCTTTGCCCTTGTCCGCCCCTCTTTGCCCTTGTCCCGTATTCTCCGATCTTGTCCGCCCCTCTTTGCCCTTGTCCGCCCCTCTTTGCCCTTGTCCCGTATTCTCCGATCTTGTCCGCCCCTCTTTGCCCTTGTCCCGTATTCTCCGATCTTGTCCGCCCCTCTTTGCCCTTGTCCGCCCCTCTTTGCCCTTGTCCGCCCCTCTTTGCCCTTGTCCGCCCCTCTTTGCCCTTGTCCGCCCCTCTTTGCCCTTGTCCGCCCCTCTTTGCCCTTGTCCGCCCCTCTTTGCCCTTGTCCGCCCCTCTTTGCCCTTGTCCGCCCCTCTTTGCCCTTGTCCGCCCCTCTTTGCCCTTGTCCGCCCCTCTTTGCCCTTGTCCGCCCCTCTTTGCCCTTGTCCGCCCCTCTTTGCCCTTGTCCGCCCCTCTTTGCCCTTGTCCGCCCCTCTTTGCCCTTGTCCGCCCCTCTTTGCCCTTGTCCGCCCCTCTTTGCCCTTGTCCCGTATTCTCCGATCTTGTCCGCCCCTCTTTGCCCTTGTCCGCCCCTCTTTGCCCTTGTCCGCCCCTCTTTGCCCTTGTCCGCCCCTCTTTGCCCTTGTCCGCCCCTCTTTGCCCTTGTCCGCCCCTCTTTGCCCTTGTCCGCCCCTCTTTGCTCTTGTCCGCCCCTCTTTGCCCTTGTCCGCCCCTCTTTGCCCTTGTCCGCCCCTCTTTGCCCTTGTCCGCCCCTCTTTGCCCTTGTCCGCCCCTCTTTGCCCTTGTCCGCCCCTCTTTGCCCTTGTCCGCCCCTCTTTGCCCTTGTCCGCCCCTCTTTGCCCTTGTCCCGTATTCTCCGATATTGTCCGCCCCTCTTTGCCCTTGTCCGCCCCTCTTTGCCCTTGTCCCGTATTCTCCGATCTTGTCCGCCCCTCTTTGCCCTTGTCCGCCCCTCTTTGCCCTTGTCCCGTATTCTCCGATCTTGTCCGCCCCTCTTTGCCCTTGTCCCGTATTCTCCGATCTTGTCCGCCCCTCTTTGCCCTTGTCCGCCCCTCTTTGCCCTTGTCCGCCCCTCTTTGCCCTTGTCCGCCCCTCTTTGCCCTTGTCCGCCCCTCTTTGCCCTTGTCCGCCCCTCTTTGCCCTTGTCTGCCCCTCTTTGCCCTTGTCCGCCCCTCTTTGCCCTTGTCCGCCCCTCTTTGCCCTTGTCCGCCCCTCTTTGCCCTTGTCCGCCCCTCTTTGCCCTTGTCCGCCCCTCTTTGCCCTTGTCCGCCCCTCTTTGCCCTTGTCCGCCCCTCTTTGCCCTTGTCCGCCCCTCTTTGCCCTTGTCCGCCCCTCTTTGCCCTTGTCCGCCCCTCTTTGCCCTTGTCCGCCCCTCTTTGCCCTTGTCCGCCCCTCTTTGCCCTTGTCCGCCCCTCTTTGCCCTTGTCCGCCCCTCTTTGCCCTTGTCCGCCCCTCTTTGCCCTTGTCCGCCCCTCTTTGCCCTTGTCCGCCCCTCTTTGCCCTTGTCCCGTATTCTCCGATCTTGTCCGCCCCTCTTTGCCCTTGTCCCGTATTCTCCGATCTTGTCCGCCCCTCTTTGCCCTTGTCCCGTATTCTCCGATCTTGTCCGCCCCTCTTTGCCCTTGTCCGCCCCTCTTTGCCCTTGTCCGCCCCTCTTTGCCCTTGTCCGCCCCTCTTTGCCCTTGTCCGCCCCTCTTTGCCCTTGTCCGCCCCTCTTTGCCCTTGTCCGCCCCTCTTTGCCCTTGTCCGCCCCTCTTTGCCCTTGTCCCGTATTCTCCGATCTTGTCCGCCCCTCTTTGCCCTTGTCCGCCCCTCTTTGCCCTTGTCCGCCCCTCTTTGCCCTTGTCCGCCCCTCTTTGCCCTTGTCCGCCCCTCTTTGCCCTTGTCCGCCCCTCTTTGCCCTTGTCCGCCCCTCTTTGCCCTTGTCCGCCCCTCTTTGCCCTTGTCCGCCCCTCTTTGCCCTTGTCCGCCCCTCTTTGCCCTTGTCCGCCCCTCTTTGCCCTTGTCCGCCCCTCTTTGCCCTTGTCCGCCCCTCTTTGCCCTTGTCCGCCCCTCTTTGCCCTTGTCCGCCCCTCTTTGCCCTTGTCCGCCCCTCTTTGCCCTTGTCCGCCCCTCTTTGCCCTTGTCCGCCCCTCTTTGCCCTTGTCCGCCCCTCTTTGCCCTTGTCCGCCCCTCTTTGCCCTTGTCCGCCCCTCTTTGCCCTTGTCCGCCCCTCTTTGCCCTTGTCCGCCCCTCTTTGCCCTTGTCCCGTATTCTCCGATCTTGTCCGCCCCTCTTTGCCCTTGTCCCGTATTCTCCGATCTTGTCCGCCCCTCTTTGCCCTTGTCCGCCCCTCTTTGCCCTTGTCCGCCCCTCTTTGCCCTTGTCCGCCCCTCTTTGCCCTTGTCCGCCCCCTTTGCCCTTGTCCGCCCCTCTTTGCCCTTGTCCGCCCCTCTTTGCCCTTGTCCGCCCCTCTTTGCCCTTGTCCCGTATTCTCCGATCTTGTCCGCCCCTCTTTGCCCTTGTCCCGTATTCTCCGATCTTGTCCGCCCCTCTTTGCCCTTGTCCGCCCCTCTTTGCCCTTGTCCGCCCCTCTTTGCCCTTGTCCGCCCCTCTTTGCCCTTGTCCGCCCCTCTTTGCCCTTGTCCGCCCCTCTTTGCCCTTGTCCGCCCCTCTTTGCCCTTGTCCGCCCCTCTTTGCCCTTGTCCGGTATTCTCCGATCTTGTCCGCCCCTCTTTGCGCTTGTCCGCCCCTCTTTGCCCTTGTCCGCCCCTCTTTGCCCTTGTCCGCCCCTCTTTGCCCTTGTCCGCCCCTCTTTGCCCTTGTCCGCCCCTCTTTGCCCTTGTCCGCCCCTCTTTGCCCTTGTCCGCCCCTCTTTGCCCTTGTCCGCCCCTCTTTGCCCTTGTCCGCCCCTCTTTGCCCTTGTCCCGTATTCTCCGATCTTGTCCGCCCCTCTTTGCCCTTGTCCGCCCCTCTTTGCCCTTGTCCCGTATTCTCCGATCTTGTCCGCCCCTCTTTGCCCTTGTCCGCC